>NC_135812.1:80453744-80726099 GCF_964213995.1 Mustelus asterias | reverse complement strand
GGGGGGGAGGGGGGCCAGAGAGCGAGCGAGCGAGGGGGGGAGGGGGCCAGAGAGCGAGCGAGCGAGGGGGGGAGGGGGCCAGAGAGCGAGCGAGCGAGGGGGGAGGGGGCCAGAGAGCGAGCGAGCGAGGGGGGGAGGGGGCCAGAGAGCGAGCGAGCGAGGGGGGAGGGGGCCAGAGAGCGAGCGAGCGAGGGGGGGAGGGGGCCAGAGAGCGAGCGAGCGAGGGGGGGAGGGGGCCAGAGAGCGAGCGAGCGAGCGAGGGGGGAGGGGGCCAGAGAGCGAGCGAGCGAGGGGGGGAGGGGGCCAGAGAGCGAGCGAGCGAGGGGGGGAGGGGGCCAGAGAGCGAGCGAGCGAGGGGGGGAGGGGGCCAGAGAGCGAGCGAGCGAGGGGGGAGGGGGCCAGAGAGCGAGCGAGCGAGGGGGGGAGGGGGCCAGAGAGCGAGCGAGCGAGGGGGGAGGGGGCCAGAGAGCGAGCGAGCGAGGGGGGGAGGGGGCCAGAGAGCGAGCGAGCGAGGGGGGGAGGGGGCCAGAGAGCGAGCGAGCGAGGGGGGGAGGGGGCCAGAGAGCGAGCGAGCGAGCGAGGGGGGGAGGGGGCCAGAGAGCGAGCGAGCGAGCGAGGGGGGGAGGGGGCCAGAGAGCGAGCGAGCGAGCGAGGGGGGGAGGGGGCCAGAGAGCGAGCGAGCGAGCGAGGGGGGGAGGGGGCCAGAGAGCGAGCGAGCGAGCGAGGGGGGAGGGGGGCCAGAGAGCGAGCGAGCGAGGGGGGAGGGGGCCAGAGAGCGAGCGAGCGAGGGGGGGAGGGGGCCAGAGAGCGAGCGAGCGAGGGGGGAGGGGGCCAGAGAGCGAGCGAGCGAGGGGGGGAGGGGGCCAGAGAGCGAGCGAGCGAGGGGGGGAGGGGGCCAGAGAGCGAGCGAGCGAGGGGGGGAGGGGGCCAGAGAGCGAGCGAGCGAGGGGGGGAGGGGGCCAGAGAGCGAGCGAGCGAGGGGGGGAGGGGGCCAGAGAGCGAGCGAGCGAGGGGGGGAGGGGGCCAGAGAGCGAGCGAGCGAGGGGGGGAGGGGGCCAGAGAGCGAGCGAGCGAGGGGGGAGGGGGCCAGAGAGCGAGCGAGCGAGGGGGGGAGGGGGCCAGAGAGCGAGCGAGCGAGGGGGGGAGGGGGCCAGAGAGCGAGCGAGCGAGGGGGGGAGGGGGCCAGAGAGCGAGCGAGCGAGGGGGGGAGGGGGCCAGAGAGCGAGCGAGCGAGGGGGGGAGGGGGCCAGAGAGCGAGCGAGGGGGGGGAGGGGGCCAGAGAGCGAGCGAGCGAGGGGGGGAGGGGGCCAGAGAGCGAGCGAGCGAAGGGGGGAGGGGGCCAGAGAGCGAGCAAGCGAGGGGGGAGGGGGCCAGAGAGCGAGCGAGGGGTGGGGGAAAAAAGAGAGCGCGAGCAAGAGAGGGGGGAAAGAGAGCGAGCGAGGGAGAGAGCGAGCGGTGTGTGAGGGGGGGGGGGTGGACAGAGAGCGAGCGAGAGGGGGTCCAGGGGAGGCCAGAGAGCGAGCGAGGGGGGTCCAGGGGAGGCCAGAGAGCGAGCGAGGGGAGTCCAGAGAGTGAGCGAGAGGGGGTCCGGGGGGGGGGGGGGGGGGGGAAGAGAAGAGGAGAGTGGAGAGAGGTGTGGGAGGGGAAGGGGGCGCACATGAGGGCGCAGGGACTAGTGGTAATCATCAGTACCCTAACTGGCAACATGTAACTCGTGGTGTCCTGTAAAGTTATGTTGGGGCATCAACTACTTCGCATATTAACAAATGATACAAGGTAGAATAGAAAAACTTGACAAATTTGTCAATGACACAAATAAGCAGCATCGTGAACAGTGTAGATGGAAATATAACATGCCACTGTGGCATGTGGGTACAAAAAATAATCAAAGAACGGTTAATAAGTTATTAATAATGGTTCTGAAGCAGAAGTCATCTTTCCGCTACACCATGACCTGCATAAACCACATCTCGAATATAGTGGGCAGTTCTAGGCACGACACCTTAGAAAGGAGTGCAGCGTAGATTTCCCAGAATGATACCATGCCTCCAATCGTCAATTATGTGAAAGATTAGGCACATTAGGGTTTTATTCCCTGAAAGTTGTGGTTATGGGCCAATTTAATTAAAATTTACAATAATAAGGGAACATAAAGATGGACATAGAGCAAGGCTTTTCTGCTGGTTGAGAAGTCTTGGACCAGGAGGCGTTGCATGGTAAAACTCAGGAGTGAAATTAGGAAACAATTAGGACACAAAGGATGGCACAAGTTCGGAATATTCACAACTGACAATTGATGCCTGATCATTCGTTAATTTTAAATCTGATGACTTAATACTTTTGGATAAGTCTATGAGGCAAAGAGGAGTATTTGGAGTTCTGTTGCAAATCAGTCACGCTCTCAATAAATCATGATGGAACAGACTCAAGAAGCAAAAATGGCAGAGTCATGTTCCTGCAAGAAAATTACAGACATGGTATCCATCTGCAACATTTATCCAAAAAATTTGAAAACAAAACTAAATTTGTTAATAATTGAGAAGAAGCTGAAAAAGTGACTTTTTTTTCAAAAAAGCATTGAAACAGTTCAGATATACCAACTTCAAGATGTATAATTGGAAAGATAAATTTGTAATAAATTTAACGTGTACTTTTAATTAAAGTAACTAGCTCAGTCCTATCTACAGACTCATGCCCTGTACTTTGTGTTGTGTCTGAGAGCATCTTACAATGTGCTTTTCCACAGGAAATGACTTATTTTAAAGTGCAGAATGAGGCAAAATGTCTGGAATAAAAAAATTAATTCTCAGCTTCAATTACGAAAGCATTCGCATATTTCATGTAGTACGATTATTCAAAGTTTCCTCCTCACTTGTAATGAACACAGATGGTTTAAGGTTCCCACTTCCCTTCGAGGTTTAGTACACTGGCCAGTATTCAGCCATCTCGCTGAGTGATCACTTGCCAAGATATTAGCAGCTCTCACTCAGCCAGGCCAGGTTTATTACTGTTTTCCTAAAGGATTTAATGTGTAGAGATAGAGAAACAATGCGATTCAACATATTTTGCAAAATTTAAGCAGAGAAAACTTCATATGGAGACAAAGCAATTTGAATTGTTATTTTAACACTGTTTTGGCACAAGCAGCTTTGTGACAATACAAGATGCATTCGAGACTAATCACGCAAAACAAAAAAAAAAACAGGACTCTTGATCCAAATCTATCTCAAGTCATTATCATAACCCCATGTATATGCAGAATAAAAAAAGGAATTTCCTACAAGTGCTCAAATGCTTCCCGTGGGACTGACCATTCTGTGATGACCAGAAATTAATCTAACCAAACGGCTTTTAACTCCGTAAGTGAATATATTTTTAAACTTGAACAGATGGACAAGGTGTTTGCACAATTGTTCATTGCACCTTTTCAACTCAGATACTGATCTAATTATTCTAACCATTCATCATCCTCCATTCAAGTTACGGCATAATTGTAGCCTACAGTACTATAATGTGTGTGTGTGTTGTAGTGAATTTGCTCAAAGCTAAATGGAAACTATATTTTCAGCAGTACTTTAAAAATGGGTTGGGGGAAGAGGAACAAATATGCTAAAAATGCGGTTCAAAATATCTTACAATACTCCAAGCGTTTTTTAGGAACGATTTTAGAAAAGAAAAATAATTACTTAGATCTGAAACCCTCTCCAACTAGATTGATCTAAATAATCACTCAGATCCTTAGTGTTCTTTTGTTCAACCAACAGCTACAATTTTAAAAGGTCATTTTAAAGCTCTTTAACACCACAGCCTCCTTAACATTAAGTTCAACATCCCTCCTACATAAACTAAAAATCATACAGAAGGTTTCCCTCCACAATATATCTATGCAAAGCCCCAATTAACCATTAATGGTTTTCCCTCCTCCAAAAAATCCCAGATTCCCTTTGCAGATTCCTCCAACCTACTTCTGCAATGGTCTCTAGGTGAACACCCCTTCCTATACCTTTTTATTCTCAGAATTCAAGTCTGCTGCATATTCTCTCCTCATTCTGTTCCATAATTAGTGATAGCACGAGGCCTGTATTGTTTCTATTCAAACTCTCTCATTTAACCCTGTTTTGTTAATATTCCACACGAGTCTCCTCCCAACCTTCTTCACATAATTCTACCAATATAATTTTTATTCCTGCTTGCCTTGCATGTTTTACCAGCCTCTCTCTATTCAGTTATTTTCTTTCCTGACCAGATAGAACACTACTTGCCAACTGATTTTTTGCAAAGTGAACTGTCACTGTAGATATGCAGTTACTGCTGCTATTTTTATACTTCATTTACGGGGTGTGGACGTCGCTGGCCAGCATTTTTTGCCCATCACTACTCTCCCTAGAGAAGATGGTGGTGAGCTGCACACTTTGTAGTGACATAGGGCAGTATATTGTTGCAGCAGCGAGTGCCCTGATGGCAGGACCAGAAGTGAGCAGGACTTTAGCTCGGAGGCTATTACCTCATGGTAGTCAAAGTTTCAGGTGCCTTATTTAAATGACACTCAGACAGGCACCTGCAAGTCAGCAGCATTATTCTGCCGAGAGGAAGATTTTAAAAGCTGAATTGCTGCCACCTCCTCCCCACCTGCCACACGTGGATCCCTAGAGCTGCAAGTCATCACCTTGCACCCTTCCTCATCTCTTCTGACCTACTTGCAATAACCCTTTCTCTGCCCCCTTCATCACCCTCAGGCCACTCAGCATCAATCTTGACCAACTGTCAAGCTAGAGCTGTCCTCCCCAAAACCCACCCCCCTCATGACCCTTGATCAGCCAACTGTCATCCCCGTTTCTCCCAACATCCCTGACCTACTCCTGGATGCCCTTGACCCTCCTAGCCTTACCTTTGCCCTGCACTCAATCATCTTTGATCTCCCTCTATCATGCTTGTCTTCGTTTGAGATTGACTGTCTTTCTATCACCCATCTCCCTTCCACAGACGATCATGCCAGGGCCTCCCTGGACAACCACCACCTGAGCTCAATGCAACAACTCAACCCCCTCTCACCGGTCTAACAAGGTCTGCTATACTAAAGCAGCTCTCATTCACTCCAAATACACCTGGAAGACTACTTCGCCTGCTGCGCGCCACCTTTAATCAGATGTGAAACTGAAGGCACTTGTTTCTGATTTGCAGCTGAGTTAATCGTTAAGGTACAATTTAACCTAGCAACCAAGTTTCAATGAGTATGCCTGACATGCTAATGCTATAATAGGTTCCTGCACTTGCCTTCGGGAATGGCAATCCACCTTTAAGCTGCCACCAACTTACTTCCCACCGTCAGAAAGCTGACATCGCCTCCTGCACAATTAAGTTTCCCCCTTGTTTTCCACTCCCAGAAGCCTCACTAGATTTCACTCATAGCTCAAAATCTGACTGGTCCAAGCCAAGGGTTTGTGCTCCATACAAGCCTTCTCCTACTCCAACTATCTCATCTCACCTTCCCACCCCCCGACCTCTCGTCTCACATTTATTTCCTATTCCCTAATGGATCCATCAAGTTTTGTCTTGAATACATTAATCCTATGTATTACAACCACTCCACATAGCTGCAAGATACTCATTCTCATGAGTATGATAACACAAATTTCACCTGAGTTTTTGAATTCGATCAGTTAGTTGTAACCTTATGTTTATGCCACCTTGTTCAACACTCACCTCCGTATGGAAACAGTTTTGTCACATTCACCTAACTGAACTCCATCATAATTTTGAATGTGCGTTAATCAGGTCTCCTTTTAGTCTTCTTTCGCATGACAGAGGTGCCCCAGTCTATTCAATCGTCCCTGATAGAGGCATCTTCAATTCTGGTAATATCCTTTAAATTGTCATGTTCTCCAATGTTTGCAGGATGAACACCATGACAAATAACAACAATTTTTGGTCTTGAAAATCAAGTCTTTATTTGCAAAATACACATAGTAAAACTTTTCTCCCTGACTCCTTTAAAAAAGAATTGTTTCAGAAATTGTGACTTTTTAATTACTGTAATCACTTTTCTCTGATAACTTAGAAAAGATTTGAATTACAATTGAATGTAGACTTAGAATTTACTATTTTCAGCTAACCCGGAAGCAAACCACAAAGTTCATTATCAAAAAAGTGTAAAATAATTTGATTTAAAAAAAATGAATCCAATAGTGAATCTCCCATGGCATTGTTAATGGTAAATTTAGAACATGGTTTTTCCCTTCTCTTTCCTGTTGTTTACCATCTTTTCTGCTCATTTCATTTTCTCTTATGGTTCAAGTTGTCATCTCTTGTTGGTTTCTTTTAAATGTTTTTGCATTGGAAGTGGTGGCGGCAGCAGGGAACGTTTGGAGGTATGAAAGTCTGAACAAGGCAGAAAGTCTTATACAATATTTAAAGCTAAATGGAATCCTGGAAACTAATGACTTTGTAACACTGGAGGCAGGCGGTACCTTAAAATCAGGAGGGCCTGATGCAGAACATGCAGAAGGGTCCGAGACTTAAGGTCAGAGGAAAGTATTAACATTGGAAGCCAGAGAGGGAAAAGTTATTGCTGCATGGTTAGAGAGATGGAAGAACATTGGAAGCTAAAGTCGAAGGGGAATCTGGGGTAGAAGCACACTAAAATAAGTGGGGTCTTAGATGCGTACAGCCAGAACAAGTAGGACTCAGGGCCAGGAATGGAGCAGCAGTGACTGCAAAAAACAACAATACTCAGGAAGCAGTTCAGCAAAGGCTTACTTGACTTGGCTGTAATAAGGGCTGATAAATGTGCAGCAGGATTGCCATTTAAACAGTATTAAAAGGCTTCCAGCCACAAAAACACAGTTATAGCCAACCAGAAACCAGAGGCTGAAGCAAGCTTTCAGGAGCTTATTTTTAATTTTTGAAAAAAGGTTTCCAGTATGACGGCATTTAAAGGTCAAGTGGACAATGTTCAGATTTCCAGCCAGTATTCAGAAACAAAACAAAGCTGCAGAAGGGCCATCCAGTGGCCACAGGCCTGCAACTACATCAAATTATTGACAGGCATGTTATACTGTCTTTCAAATTGTTGATAATGTTCCCAATACAAATGTCAACATAAAAAGTGTGCCAAAAAATCTTGACGATGCCAAGGTTTGTGGACATGAAGTGTGCACAACAGCAAGATTTGAATACTGTTACATCTAATGGAAATATATTAATTTGGCAACACTGGCCTCTTCTAACCTGCAGACATAAATTTACAAGTACCTTATCAGGTCAGCATCCAAGTATATGAGGGAGAAATAAAGGAGGATATGTTGATTGGGTTAGATGAGATAGAGTAGAAGAGATTCCTGTGGAGCATGAATACCAGCATAGGTCTGTTGGACATCAGCTGCACCATGAAATTCAATGTAATTATACTACTGTTCCAAACACAGCAAGGCTTAATTTTTTTTTAAAGTTGGATTTTGCAATAGTGTGGTTTTAAAATCAAACTGCAGGATTAATTCTATGTTTCTAATTTGTGGTTTTCACCACAACAAAATGGCTATGACTGCTCATGAAAAATCCAATGTCTTTCAGGAAAGGACATGTCCAATATCTGCTAATGAAGAACTTGAGCTTTTTGAAGACAGATTAACAACATTTCGCTACTTAAAGTTGGGGAGACAATAAAGTAATGATAAATGACTGAGGAACAAGGGTGAAGTCATTCAGCCAAGACTCAATAGTTTGACTTGCATCTTTGAACAACTGGGTTTAGTGTCAATGCTGCATTCAAAAATAGAGTGATCAAAATGTAGTATTTCAGGTATTATTGCAAAGCAGGATCTGAAATTATGAGCACTGAGGAATGTATTTGTAGAAATAGAATTCATGTAAAGAGAATAGGATTGGATAATGAGCGGTCAAGGGTGATTGATGTGATCATGACATGAAGTAGCAGAGCAAGAGCCCATAAAAGACAGATGTCAGATAGATAATAGAACCAAGCAGAACATAAAAAGTTCAGAGGGGTATTTAATGAGCAAATAGGAGAAGCGAAGAGAGACTAGTGTAAGGAACCAGACCAGAAACTCCAAGGTACACGATGAAGTTAGCGGAGATCCCAACTATTTTTTGATTTTGGCATTAGAGAGTGCGTTTCACTCTGGGTGTGATTCTATTGACCCATGGGGGAGCTTTTATTAAAATAAAAAGATATTTAACAACATAGTTTAACTATAACAAAAAGAATTAGCATAACTTTTATCAATTGAAATACATAAACAAGATAAAATTCTTAACTGCTAGCCTATAAGCAATATTCCTCATAGCCTTACACCTCGAGAATGAATTAGCAAAAACACAGACTTGTGGATTATCAGTCCTCCAGCCTTGTAACACCTCTGAAGAGAGATAGCTATTTTTCTAGCAGATCCCAGACTTCATTCCCCAGTGCGAGAGAAGAAATAAGTGCTGCACCTTGCCAATCCAAACAGAAACTGCCTGTTTTTTTCTCCCTCTGTAAACTTAGCTCCTCCCATTAGCACATGACTCTCTCATCAATGAAGCTCATTAATTGGCAAAGGAAACAATAATGAGGAGGAAAATAAACTTTTCACACGAATGATTAGGATCTGGAACGTACTGCCTGAAAGGGTGGTGGAGGCAGGTTCAATCAAGCATTCAAGAGGGAAGTGAATTATTATCTGAAAAGTAAGAATATGTAGGGCTCTGGGTAGGTGTCAGAGTCATGCTAGTATTAGGGTCTTGAACCAGAATCCCAAATTGTATTAGGAAGCTAGACTAGATCCCAGCAATTTTTTCTATTTTGGCATAAATGTGAGGATAGGATGCTTCACTCCAGGAATAATTCCGTTGACAAATTAGGCATTTTTTAAAAAAAATAGTAAAGCAAACTTTATTTAATAACAAACTAACAAAATGAAGCAGCTTAACTCTTGATAGTTGAACAACAGTTTAAAAAAATGAAAGGAAACAACTTTAATTTCTAACTTACTGTTTCAGTTCCAAATAAGCAATATTCTGCGACTTAAAATTCTACTTTAAATACAGTGAGCAACCATAAATATACTTGCTATAAGGAATGTAAACAGCCTTGAAGCTTTGAGAATTTTGTCGCGCATAGACAGCAACTTGTAGAAAATCTCATTTTCAAAAGAAACCCCAGCCAGAACTGAAAGCTGTTTTTTGTCTGCTACACACCGAGCTCCTCTCATTAAGCGTAATTATCTGTCAATCAAAAGCCCCAGGGAAAATCCTCAACTATAAATAAAATTCCATTAGCTCTCTCCAAAGTCAACATTACATGGCTAAAGTGAGTAATTATCCTGCTCTCTCAGCATCAGCATTCCCTCCAAATATACTGACTGCCTGTAGAAAAAAAAAGCTGAATTTCAAAACATTCCCCTTAAACATAAAATATATAAATAGCACACCATCATCACACTCGGTAACTTGCTGATTCGGAGAGCCAGCACAAACATGACAAGCCAAATGACCTCCTTCTGTGCTGTAACCACTGTCAAGAGCCCAAGTAAATGCTCATTAGAGGAGTCAAAAACACTGATGCTGGTAACTTATTCAGAAGTGTATGTCATCTCATAGCCCAGCATATCCACCATTTTACCATTGCCATCAAGCCAGGGGGGTCAACCCTGGTTCAAAAAGGAGTGTAGGAGAGAATACTAGGAACAGCATCGAACATACCCAAGGATTAGGTGCCGACCTGTTGAAATTCTAATGTAGAATTACATGGATGTTAAACAGTGGAAGCAGCAACTACGAACAGACGTAAGTGACCCCATAACTGACAGATCAGATCGAAGCAGTAGAAGTCAGCCACATCCGGTTATGAATAATGCTGGAAAATTAAACAACTCGCCAGAGGAGGCTGCAAGGGACAGCAGAAAGCACCAGATACAGCAAAGGCAAAAGGCTCTGACAACACGGCAGTAGTAGGAATGTGGACAATTACTCCAAAACTAGCTGTGCCCTTAGCCACGCTGTCCCAGTACAACAATGGTATTCACAATGTGGAAAATTGCCCAATTATATCTTGTCCATAAAAAGCATGACAAAATCAAGGTAGCCAATGACCACTCAATCCTCAAAGCGGTGGAAGGGGTCATTGACTGCTGTCAAGATGTACTTAGCAACAACTTGCTCAATGATGCTCAGTTTGGATTCCTCCAGGGCTTCTCAGCACCAGACCTCATCAGTGTTGATCCAAACATGGACAAAGAGGTGAATTCCAGGATAGAATGCGACTGCCCTCGACATCATGGCAGCTCTCAAATGATTGTGTCATCAAGGAGCCAGAGTAAAACTGGTCAATGGGAGTGAAGGGAGAACTCTCCACTGGTTTGTCTCATCAATAGCAGTTGGAGGCCAATCATCTCAGTCCAAGGCCAACAGTGTAGGTATTCCACTAGTGTCCTTGGCCCAACCATCTTGATCAGCTTCATCAATGACCTTCTCTGCAACATATGGTCAGATTTGGGGATGTTTGCGGATGAGCAGTGCTCTTCAGCATTTGTGACTCCTCAGATACTGAAACAGTCCATGCCCATATGTAAATATGAAACAAGGCTTGGACAACATTCATCCTTGGGCTAATAAGTGACATGCAACATCTGGGTCACACTGGTGGCAGGCAATAATCAACTCCAACAAGTGAGAATCAAACTATCTCCCCGTGACATTCAATGTCATTACCACTGCTGAATCCCCAGTCATCAATATAGAGGTCACCACTGACCAAAAGCTGAACAGGACCAGCCATATAAAAACTGAGACTACAAAAGCAGGTCAGAGGCTGGGAATTCTGCATTGAGTGATTCACCTCTTGACTCCCCAAAGACTGTCCCACCATCAACAAGGCACAAATCAAGAATGTGATGGAATACTATGCACTTTCATGGATGAGTGGAGCTCTGACAACACTCAAGCAGCTAGGCACCATCTAGGACAAAGCAGCCTGCTTGATAGGCATCAGTCCATCTTCAAAGGCACCAGTCCACCTTAAACATCCAATCACCAGCACAGATTGGCAGCAACATGGGTAATCTACAAAATGCACTTCAGCATCTTGCCAGGGCTCCTTCAATAGCATTTTGCAAACCTTGATCTCTTGTACCTGGAAGGACAGGGTACAGATGTAACACCACGACATGCAAGTTCCGCTCCAAGTCCACCCATCCTGACCTTGGAACTGCAATGCCATTCCTTCACCATCACTGGACTAAATCCACAAGCTCCCTCCAGTGTACCTACACCACATGGACTGCAGCAGTTCAAGTAGCTCACCACCACCGTCCTGTGGGAAATTAGGGATAAGGGAAAAAATGCCTTGCTAGCAATATTCACATCTTCAGATGTAAAATAAACATGCTGCTCCAAAGCCCCTGGGATATCCATGGCATTAGTCAATTATAGATCAGTTTTCAAGAGCACAACTGAAAATCTGTAACAGTTAAAAGATTATAGTAAAAGTGAGACAGCCATGTTGAAAATTAAGCCAGTAATTATGATTTGGGCTAAACCTTCAAGATGGTGTTATTTAACAGCAGAATTTTTATCAGAAAGCATCAATAAGGCAGGAACAGCCAAATAGTTTAAATGCAAAAGCATGCCAACAAGTAGCAGACAAAAAAAAAAGTACATTTAGTGGATGAAAAAATAAATGCATTAACCTTATAGACCGATACAAGTTTTATTAAATCAAATATGATTTAGATATCTGTCTCCCAGCAATTGTCAGTGTTTAAACTCAAATACAGCCCATAGACCGAAAGTAAACAATCATTTTTGACCATATTTGCATAGGAATCATCCTGGCAGACGTTGTACAGGGATAGAAACCGTTAATAAATGACCTTTGAATTTTCAGCATACCTCAAATAATACAAAATGCTTCACAACACATCCCAAAACAACACCAAAGTAAATTTGAATTACTTATTCTATAATGAGTCCCCAGTAGGTGTTACGGTATGCTTCAGGCACTAATCTGTACCTATATCAATTAACATTTCAAGCTATAAATTATTAATTTAATGTGTTTTTTTTATACGATTGCGCACACAAGTACTTTACAGACAGTAAAATCTAGGAAACTATTTCGGCCAAGGATATAAACAGGTGATGAGCCAAGACTATTATTTTTTCTGCCTGTTAATTTCCACAAATTTACAAAATCAATACAAAGTTTTCCAGCAAGCAAACAAAAGTAAAATTGCTAGAAAAAGTAGCTGACAAATTTAGACTTAGTTCCTCCCTGCGTCTAGGTGGTGCATGGGGCCAACAAAGCACAAACTTTGTGTTCCATGGTGAGTTTTTTCCCTGGAACAGGTCAACAGCTTGAAGGCCACCTCTCTGCATCAAGCATGAGTGACCAGGAGACTTGCCCACTTTTACCACCAGGCATATGCCCATCAGAAGGATTTACAAGTTGGTAATCAACCTGTTTGGCCATGTTATGAATGCACCTTCCATCGCAATTAAGTCCTGGAGCGGGACTGGAACTTGGAGCTTCTGGCTGGGATAGAGGGATGCTACCCACTGACAAGACTGGTTGTGCTAAAACCTCTATTCTATTTCTGCTAACAGACAAGAACATAAGAAATAGGAGCAGTAGTTGACTATACAGCCACTTAAGCCTGCTCCATCATTTAATATGGCCATGGCTGAACTTGGACTTCAACTCCACTTTCTCATCGGCTTCCCATATCTCTCAAATCCCTAAAGATGTGTCTATTTCAGTCGCAAATACATTCAATGAAAGAGCACCCACAATCCACATGAGTAACAAATACTACACAAGAAGAAATTTTCCTCATCTCCCTGCTAAATAATCAGTCCTCTATCCTGAGACCGTGATCACGTAATAGATTCCCAGCATGGCAAACCACCTCAGTTTCTACCCTGTCAAGCCCCTTTAGAACATTCTACGTTTACATCAGATCATCACTCATTCATATAAACTCCAATCTCATCATAGTATAATAATTCTCTCATCCCAGGATCCAATCTAGGTGAACCTTCTCCGGACCACTTCGAAGGCAAATATCTCCTTCCTTAAAATTTTTGATTATTCCAATTGACTCCTGTCCAATCTCCCACATGCTAACCTCTGCAAAACTGGAGGTTATTCTAAATTCTGTTGCCCATGCCTTAATTTGCACAGAGTCCCATTTAACTATCACCCATGTTTACTGACTTGCAGTGGCTCCCAGTCAAATAACATTTTTATTTACAATTTACATTTACAATTCTCACCCTCGTTTTCAAATACCTCCATGGCCTTCACCATCCCTTTCTCTGTAACCTCCTCCAATCCCATAATCCTGAGACAACTGCACGCCTATAATTCTAGCTTCCTGAGCCTTCCAAATTATAAACTGCTCCATCATTGTCCTCAGTTGGCCAGACCCCAAGCATTGGAATTTCATCCCCTCCACTTTTTTAGACACCAAATCATACCCGGTGACCAAGCTTTTGGTCATCTGACCAAACATCTCCTTATATAGCTTGGTGACAGATTGTGTTTTAAAATACTCCTTTATATAGGCCCTACGATGTTTCATAAACTTGTATTAAGATCAAAACTGCTCAGCGTACTCCAGGTGTGGTCTCACCAAAGCCCTGTACAATTGTAGCATGACTTCTTTATTCTTGTAATCTTATCCCCTTGCAATAAATGCAATATGCCATTTTCCTTCCTGTTAGCATGTCGACACAACAAGGTTGCAGGAGCACACCAACTTGAACATTTACAAGTTTCACACATTTTAAAAAATATTCTGCTTTTCTACTCTTATAACCAAAGTATATAACCTCACACTTTCAATTACATATGGGTAGTCAGATCAAGAGAATTGGATGCCCCCTGATGCCTTCTACTATTTCATGGCTAGTTAATTAGCCTCAGGTTGCAGCAACCTACAGTGCACCTTTTAATGTGGATTTAAATGCCTATATAACTAAGTTCTTAAGCATTGTTCTAATCAAATAGTCGTCAACTTCTCAACAACGGTATGAGCTGAAATGAAAATAAATCCAAAACTTGCGTGCAGTCCATTCACTTTAAAACATCAAAAAATAAACATAAATGGTGAATTTAAAGATTAACAGTTGCAAAAAATTAACCAGTTTCTAGATTTCCAAAAGAAAAAACCCAGCATTTTGTCCATGTTACGGACAAAAATCGTAAAACCAGGTATCCCTTTAAGAAATGAACTAACTCACTACACAATTTAGTACAATTAACTTGGATTCATTGCAGGGAACAAAGCAGCAAAAGTGAGCTTTGTAACACATTTGATTGAATTGTAGTAATAGGTGCAGGTTGACACCAATCTATTTTACTCATCACTTTCATTTGACTTTAGTACGTTATCTCTTCATCTCAGCAACTTGGATACACAAGACCAAAACGTGCATAGTTAGGATTTATTTTTTATAAGCAGATACTGCAAACAGGAATAAATTGGATGCATAGAACAATCGCTATTTACTCTAATGATACAAGGGAAAATGGTCTTCAATTGCATAGGGTATATATATATATAAATACTTAACAATTGAAGATCTTTTCCTCTTAAAGAATTTAAGCGCTCAAGCAAACCACCCCCACCACCCCCTCCCCCCCTCCACCCACACTAATTAGTTTAAATATTTACGTAAATGTATGTAGATCAGGCTAGTTTCCTGATCACTTCTATAGTTCCATTTACATTAACTAAGCCAAACTTCTAATATCAACTTGTTATTTATGAAACAACTGTAGCAGTGTTTAATCTTTAACCTGCTACTTTGACAGCTTTCTATGGGATATCAGTTTAGCAGGATTGGAGGCTCCAAAGTAAATCTCAGAAGCAATACAGCACTCACACAGGAAACAACATTCTTATTTTCTCCCTCTTCAGAGGCCTCTTCAGAAAATGGTGTATAGGTATGTGGAGGTTGGTGTCATTTTACAGTCTGCCTTGAAGCATTATAGGTCCAAAAAAAGCTGACTGTTGCTCAATTCTTAAGGAAAAAATAATACAGCTGCTTTGTCAGTCTTGGCGGGAAGAGGCAATGGAACTGCACGATCTCATACTTTACAACTTCAGCAGTTTAAAAATTACAAGGAGTCATGCCTGTCAGGTATGAATTCCAGCAAAGGCCGGAATATTACTAGGCACTGTTCCTTCAACTGTCAGCCAAGCTATTAAAAACTTGTGAATCATAAGGTGTACTTTTCCTAACAAAATATTTTACGGCCTCAAAAGGTCATCTGAAACTTCTCTCAATACAAATTGCTTTCTACATCAGCGCTACACAACAATCCTGATATTTGCATTGGTGTTAGAAATCCATACAAAACAGTCACCTCTCATCACAACGAGATGTGAAAAGTCCAGGTGGCACCAATCGTTGTTCAGCAAGGTAAATAAATTTACAGTTCAAACCGTTCAGAAAATTTGATAGGGTGTGGAGAGGGGGGTGGAACCTAGTCGTGGAGGGGCGTATAGTTAGCATCTTGTACACTAGTTTAACCTGCGACATAAATGAACCATTACTTGTTCTATTGCCATTTTCCTATTGTGTGTTCATTTTCAATGAATCATGATACGTAGGATGCAAATATTTTGGGATTTTTGTTTAAATACATGCATTTAATGAAATTTCCACCATTTACAAGGCTCAAGAGGAGGATTGCCAAAATACCTACAACTTGCCTGGATGGATGCAGCAACATCAAGAAACTCATCAATATCCAGCATAGAGCAATTAATTTGATTAGTACTCCTGATGAAATATCCATCCCCTTTGCCACCAATGCAGTACAACTTCAGTATGTACAATCCACATTAGATTAACTATCCTTGGGAAGTACTTCATTAATTGAAAAGTGTTTTAGGACGTCTCAAAGTCATTGAAGAAACTATATAAATGCAAGTTATTTCATTCTTTGTTAGATGCCCTACAGCAATTCAACTAGGCTTCTGGGGGCGGCACGGTGACACAGTGGTTAACACTGCTGCTCACACGCAGGGACACAGGTTCCATTTCCGACTGTGCGGAGTCTGCATGTTCTCCCAGTGTCTGCATGGATTTCCTCCCACAGACCAAAAGATGTGCTTGTTAGGTGCATTGGCCATGCTAAATCCTCCCTCAGTGTACCTGAACAGGCGCCGGAGTGTGGCAACTAGGGGATTTTCACAGTAACTTCATTGCAGTGTTAATGTAAGCCTACATGTGACTAATAAATAAACTTTAACTTTAAGAATGTGCTCCTCCCCTGCAAACTCTACAATGAGCAAGGAAAAGCAGATATCTTCTGGGGAAAACCATCATTTCCAAATTCCCTTCCAAGTCATATTCGATTCTGAGCTGGACATATCTGTCCTTTCTTCACCCTCAGTAAGTCCTGGAATTCTCTACTTACTATCATGGTAGGGGCACTGTGACCACAAAAATGGCAGATGGAGTTTAATCCAGACAAATACAAAGTGATGCATTTTCAGAGATCAAATTCAGGTGCAAATTATACAGTAAATGGCAGAACCCTTTGGAGCATTGACATACAGAGGGATCTGGGCAAACAGGTCCACAGATCTCTGAAAGTGGCAACACAGGTGGATAAGGTGGTCAAGAAAGCATACCGCATGCTTGCCTTTATTGGCCGGGGCATCGAGTATAAAAGTTGGCAAGTAATGTTGCAACTGGATAAAATTTTAGTTATATTGCATTTGGAATATTGCGTGCAGTTCTGGACGCCACAATACCAGAACAACGTGGATGCTTTGGAGAGAGCGCGAAGGTGGTTTACCAGGATGTTGCCTGGTCTGGGGGTTTTAGGGATTAGGAGAGGCTGGATAAACTTGGATTGTTTCCACTGGAAAAACAGGGGCTGAGGGATGACCTGATAGAAGACTACAAAATTACGAGTGGCATAGACAGGGTGGATAGTCAGAGGCTTTTCCCAGGGACCTTTGACCTGCGCTGATGTATGGTTTCTTTCCCTCTGTTTGCTCCCTTTCGTGTATCTATCACAATGCTAACGTGCCTGCTTTCACCACCTCCATTGGCAGTGCATTCTAGGCATCCACCGCCCTCTGTATGAAAAAGTTTCCCCACATGTCTGCCCTAAACTTACCACCTCTTACCGTAAACCTGTGCCCTCTTCATCACAGGAATGAGTTGAAAGAATCTCCCCCGTGCTGTTTCCAATGGATTTAGATCATTTTTCAAATAAGGGGACCAAAAAGCAGTACTCCAATGCCCTGTCTAATTACATACAACTTCCCTACATTTATATTCTATTCCCCTTGCAATAAATGTCAACATTTAATTTGCTTTTCTAATCACTTATTGTGCTTGCATATTAATTTGTGATTCATGTAGCAGGAGAGACAGATCTCTCACTCCCCGAGTTCTGGAATTGCTCTCCATTTAAATAGTATACTGCTTTTCTCTTCTTCCTGCCACTGTGGATAAGTTCACATTTTCCCACGTTATACTCAACTAGCTCTCCACTAGTTACAGCTTGCCAACCCAAAAGACCCATTTATCCCGACTTTCTGCTTCCTGTTAGCTAACCAACCTCCTGTCCATGCTGATACATTGCCCATCATACCATGGGCTCTTATCTTGCATAGAGAACCCCAATAATTGATTTTTTAAAAAAACTGATTAGAAGAACACAATAAATATTTATTGGGGTAATAAAAACCCAAATTGAGATTTAATCAAGATGAGTTTCATTTGAGAATGTTTTTGAAAAATTAAGATTCCAAAAGGCATCTATATCAGCAAGATACTTTATACTTTTTTTTAAAAAACAGAAAAGGGCTGCAACTTATCAGTTCAGTATATAATTTGAAGTTGTATGAAACTATCAGAAAGGTAGAAAAGGAAGTTCATAAAAAGGAAAAAAAAGTTAAGATTAGTGAACAAAATATAAAAGAAATATGGCAGGTACATCGGTCAATAGCAAGGTACCATCAACTGAGAGCAAAGAAGCCAGTCAGCAGAAGTAAAACTTATACCAACAGTTAAATTGTATGTTATAAATATAGTCCAGATATCAGTAATAGATACAAACAGCTGCTAAAGGCCAGTTGGCTCAAACCAGTGGAGCATTGGAACTGGGTTAATAAATTGCACTGTGCAGAAGGGTTGATGTATTAATTCAGATTACTGCAGGAATGTAGGTGTAAAGAAAAGATTGAACTTGAATGAGAATCCATTACACAAAAAAAACAAAAAGATCAGCAAACATTTCCAACAATTCAGAGAAAAGGAAACCATTCATAATATTGGTGGCCTGACTGACTTCACATGCACTCTTTCAATGCTTCAATACACTGGGGGCTAAAAATTACTGCTGCCTAAATGTTTGAGATCAAGGCAATGAACAAAATTAAAATCAACTAAGTGGATGTGTTTTTAAATTTCTCAAGCTAATCTCATAAGTCTATTCTATTATACATGACATGCAACATTCATTCAAGAAACACCAATGACATCATGGTAATAAAAACAGATTCTTCTGCTCTCAACACAGCTCAGATTTTCCACAAGATTGAAGTTAACAGTGCAAGTTAATTTATCTTTTTATAGCTATTTGTCAGATAATTGGCACACCATTGTATAAATCTGGCAGCAGAAACAGAGTAAATATTTTATCAAGCTGCAGGGGAGACAGTGGCATAGTGGTAATATCACTGGACTCCAGAGGCCCAGGCCAATGCTTTGGGGAGACAGACTCAAATCCCACTACGGCAGCTTGTGGAATTGAAATTTAATTAATAAATCTGGAATGTTTCGTGGACACCATTGAGACAGTCATTGCTGGTCACAAACCTATTTGGTTCACTAATGGCCTTTAGGAAAAGAAATCCGCCTTCCTTTTTTGGCGAGAGCCCATGGCAATATGGCTGACTCTTCACTGCCCTCTGAAGTGGCCCAATAGCCACTTAAAGGTCAATTAAAGATTGGCTACAAATGCTGGCCTTGCCAGTGACACCCACATCCATGAAAGAATTAAAGATCCACAATCTATTGTTTCACAATGTCAGAAAAATCATGATTTGCCAATCATAACTTTGATTTGCGTTGAGGATTAGAGTAGCGCAAGGTCACATATGTCACTCGATTTATCCTACTTGGAGCTGTTTCTTCCACTGTTTAGGACAACATTAGTTTCTTCCACTGAAAAGGACAACATTATTGCATAATGTCACTTGGTTTACTTGTATTTTATAGTTTAAATTTATTTTGTCCCTCCAAAATCATTGTAGATATCTCACTACTCTACCCAAGTAATGTCAACCAACAGCTATTTGTTTCACCGATTCGTAGAGTACTCCCCTTAAATTATCTTTGCACTCATTGGGAATCTTATCTGCAACAGTAATAACTCGAGCGGATTAATGTTTGTCTTATTTAGAACCTCTGGACACTTCAATTTTCACCTCTTGGACTAAGAATAATAAATTAAATCAAAAATCAAATCCTCATGCCAAATCAACTAAGTATCTCTCTTGCAAATGACCGTATAAACTAATTAATCTTTCATTAGCAAAATCCCCTTTATTGTATTTTACAGGTTTTTTTGTATTTTCCATTAATAGTCACTATCATTCTTCAAAAAAATAAAATACTCCCTGGACAAAAATTTATAGAATCTGCCATATGTTGATTAAAAATAGAATGATGCAAGGACAAGCTGTGTTCAGAAATATTTTAACTTATGCCTAGTTTGAAGAAAAATAAGAAAATACAGTTAACTTCTAAGTCAAATAATTCAAAATCAAAACTAGAATAATGAATTTGTGGGATACGTGGAACATTTGGTTCCAGCCCAACTCAGGTCCTCTTTAAAGCATATCGATGACTATCAGGGTCACTTCTTGCTCTTGTCCTGAACTAGAAAATTTTATTAACTTTGCCTCAAATTTCCACTCCTCCCTCACCGTCACATGATCCATTTCAGACTCTAGGCAGGATTTTGTGGTCCCATCAGTGATGGGCATTATGGCAGGTGGGATAGTAAAACAGAGATTGGGAAAATGGAGAATGGGCAACGGTCAATTTCCCACTGGAGCGAAAAAACTCAATTTTCCACTGTGGTCTTTCATGGCGGTTGGATAGCCCTCTGCGCCATAAGCCACATTCGAATATCATGAATACTCTTAAAAAGGGCTGTTCACCAGAATCACGCCTCCCCACTCCAGATGAAATAGCCAGTCCAGATGCTTGATTCATGACCGAAAACAAGTGATGTGCAACTGGTGAGCATCGCTTCACGTGACTCAAGGTATGTTTGCTACATTTCTGACTCTGTGCCAAGGCTGTGCAAGCAAGACCAGCAAAGAGGGGTGCAAGGGCGTCAGGGTCACAGCTTACTATGCATGACCAGCAGGAAGGCAGGGGAGAGCTATTGAGGTGGAAGGTGCTGGAGGGCAAAGGCAAGGGAAGGGGTTGGAGGGCAAAGGCTTGACTGATAGGAGAGATGATAGGTGAAGAGAAGACAGGGACTCGTGACTGGGGGGTGCGACAGTGGAAATTAGTCAAAGCCAAAACATAGACACAGTTCTGGGCAGTTTCGCAACAGTAGCATGGACCATAAAGCATAGTTGGTCCTGCGGGTGCAGAAACTCACTACGTCACTTTTCCTGCCCACTGCTGCACTCAGAACAGAAAATTCGACCCTCTGTCTTTCCCTTCCTCAACCCTTCCAACTCCATTTCTGGGGTTTAGGTCATCTATCATGGACTCCCACACCACTCTCCTTCCAATTCGCTTCCAGTCGGGACTCAATTTCATTCTCCGTCTTATCTGTTCTGACATGCCACCTTCGATATCCGTGTTTCTGATATGTCTTCCTTGTCCTCAACCAAGGATTTCCCTGCACTGTGGTTGAAAGGGCCCTCAAGTGTGTCTGTCCTAGTTCACACACACCTGCTCTAGCACTTCCTCTCCTTCCCAGGGGCAGAATAGGTCACTCATTATCCTCTTCTTCCACTCTACATTGAGTATCCTCCACCATCACTAGCACAATGCCAACAACGAACATTTTCCCCTGCCCCTTTCAGCACTCCTGGGCTCCCCTTCCCATGGAAGAGTAACAGATCCACTTGATAATCCATTTCTTTTCAATCATTCAGGTCGCCAAACACTCCTCCAAATGAAACATCAATTTAATGTACTTGGTTTCAATTGATTATGGATAGGTGTTGGGGTCACAGGGTAGTTATCATGGGGGACTTTAACTTTCCAAATATTGATTGGAGCCTTTGTAGGTCGAATAGTTCGGATGGGGCAGTTTTTGTGCAGTGTGCGCAGGAGGGTTTTCTGACACAATATGTGGATAGGCCTTCAAGAGGTGGGGCCACATTGGATTTGGTACTGGGAAATGAACCGGGCCAAGTGTGAGATTTGGTTGTGGGAGAGCACTTTGGAGATAGTGACCACAATTCAGTGTCTTTCGTTATTGCAATGGAGGGGGATAGGGCCGTACGGCAGGGCAAGGTTTGTAATTGGGGGAGAGGTAATTATGATGCGATCAAGCAAGAATTAGGGGGCATAAGATGGGAACAGAGACTGTCAGGGAAAGGCACTAATGAAAAGTGGAACTTTTTCAAGGAACATATACTGCGTGTCCTTGATAGGTATGTCCCTGACAGGCAGGGAGGAAATGGCTGAGTGAGGGAACCATGGTTCACAAAAGAGGTGGAATGTCTTGTTAGAAGGAAGAGAGAAGCTTATGTAGGGATGAGGAAACAAGGTTCAGATGGCTCGATTGCGGGTTACAAGTTAGCAAGGAATTAACTGAAAGGGGCTTAGGAGAGCTAGGAGGGGGCATGAGAAGTCCTTGGCGGGTCGGATCAAGGAAAACCCCAAGGCTTTTTACTCTTATGTGAGGAATAAAAGAACGACCAGGGTGAGGCTAGGGCCGGTCAAGGACAGTAGTGGGAACTTGTGTATGGAGTCAGTAGAGATAGGAGAGGTGATGAATGAATACTTTTCTTCAGTGTTCACCAAGGAGAGGGGCCATGTTTTTGAGGAAGAGAAGGTGTTACAGGCTAATAGGCTGGAGGAAATAGATGTTCGGAGGGAGGATGTCCTGGCAGTTTTGAATAAACTGAAGGTCGATAAGTCCCCTGGGCTTGATTAAATATATCCTAGGATTCTTTGGGAGGCAAGGGATGAGATTGCAGAGCCTTTGGCTTTGATCTTTGGGTCCTCACTTTCCACGGGGATGGTACCAGAGGACAGGAGAATGGCGAATGTTGTTCCTCTGTTTAAGAAAGGGAATAGAAATGACCCTGGTAATTATAGACTGGTTAGTCTTACTTCGGTGGTTGGTAAATTGATGGAAAAGATCCTTAGGGATGGGATTTACGACCATTTAGAAAGATGCGGATTAATCCGGGATAGTCAGCACGGATTCGTGAAGGGCAAGTCGTGCCTCACAAATTTGATAGAATTTTTTGAGGAGGTAACTAAGTGTGTTGATGAAGATAGGGCAGTTGATGTCATATACATGGATTTTAGTAAGGCATTTGATAAGGTCCCCCATGGTCGGCTTAAGATGAAAGTAAGGAGGTGTGGGATAGAGGGAAAGTTGGCCGATTGGATAGGTAACTGGCTATCTGATCGAAGACAGGTGGTGGTGTATGGAAAATTTTCGGACTGGAGGCAGGTTGCTAGCGGAGTGCCACAGGGATCAGTGCTTGGTCCTCTGCTATTTGTGATTTTTATTAATGACTTAGAGGAGGGGGCTGAAGGGTGGATCAGTAAATTTGCTGATGACACCAAGATTGGTGGAGTAGTGGATGAGGTGGAGGGCTGTTGTAGACTGCAAAGAGACATAGGTAGAATGCAAAGCTGGGCTGAAAAATGGCAGATGGAGTTTAATCCTGATAAATGTGAGGTGATTCATTTTGGTAGGACTAATTTAATTGTGGATTACAGGGTCAAAGGTAGGGTTCTGAAGACTGTGGAGGAACAGAGAGATCTTGGGGTCCATATCCACAGATCTCTGAAGGTTGCCACTCAAGTGGATAGAGCTGTGAAGAAGGCCTATAGTGTGTTAGCTTTTATTAACAGGGGGTTGAAGTTTAAGAGCTGTGGGGTTATGCTGCAACTGTACAGGACCTTGGTGAGACCACATTTGGAATATTGTGTGCAGTTCTGGTCACCTCACTATAAGAAGGATGTGGAAGTGCTGGAAAGAGTGCAAAGGAGATTTACCAGGATGCTGCCTGGTTTGGAGGGTAAGTCTTAGGAGGAAAGGTTGAGGGAGCTAGGGCTGTTCTCTCTGGAGCGGAGGAGGTTGAGGGGAGACTTAATAGAGGTTTATAAAATGATGAAGGGGATAGATAGAGTGAACGTTCAAAGACTATTTCCTCGGGTGGATGGAGCTATTACAAGGGGGCATAACTATAGGGTTCATGGTGGGAGATATAGGAAGGATGTCCGAGATAGGTTCTTTACTCAGTGGTTGGGGTGTGTCTGATAGTGGAATCAGACACTTTAGGAACATTTAAGCGGTTATTGGATAGGCGCATGGAGCACACCAGGATGGTAGGGAGTGGGATAGCTTGATCTTGGTTTCAGATAAAGCTCGGCACAACATCGTGGGCCGAAGGGCCTGTTCTGTGCTGTACTGTTCTATGTTCTAGTATACTGCATTTAATGTTCATGACAGTCTCCTCTGCAGGGGGATTGGGCAATCACTTTGCCATCGACCACGGTACTCTGAATCTTCCAGAGGGTGTTTTATTTCTACAACCCTTAATGGTTTTACCGTCCATTCTTTATAAGAGGTAATGCTAAATAATAAGCGTTAGCAGTGGCAGCTACCCTCAAAAATAGCAAGACAGACAACATCTGGTGTCTGATGGAGAGACTAAACCATTTAGTCCAAACAACGTGCAATTTCTTTTTGCTGAAAAAACAAGACTTTTTGTTGAAGTTTTTGTCTTGCATTCATCAGGACAATTCACAATATGAAATGTGAAAGGAACAACAATTTATCCGAGATGAAAAGAGAGTGATTAATAGAGGAAAATGCATCAGTTCATGGGACTGACAGTTAGTTAACGGTCAAGCATTGTTTACAGTTTAAACCAGGAACTTTGAACCCCAATGGGTCAAGACATTGCCCTGGGGAATGAATCAGCAAATGGCTGTCACTTATTGTGTTTAGCTAAAACAAACACAATGTGCGTACATATTCTGTCTGTGAAGAACAGGGTTCTGTGTATTGATATGTGTCGCTTCCAGTACACACAAATGCAACTGACTGAATCTTAAATTGGTTGTCAGTATAATTCTTAGCATACTGAAGATTGTTTAGCAAATGTTGTGCAATCATGGAATCAAATATAATATTGAACACACTGTTTTGAGTTTTTCAAGCACGACTGGTTGGGTACAGTCTGTACCTTGCTAAGCTTTGACAGAAAAACCCACCAAAATGTGCAATTTGTTCAATGTATTTGATTGGTAGTTCATTTTGCAACCAAACGGAATTTATTATGGGCAAATTTTTGTTTCCCAATTCAGTGATTCTGTCCAAAACCTTGAAAAGAGCAAGAACAATCAGACTAGATAACTTCCAGAGACAATCAGTAAAGGAGGAGAGGAATTGCTATATTCAAATATGATGGACGACAGTTTGGCACGATACCTGCAAAACTTCCGTTTTCTATTGTTGAAATATGGTGCATTATTTTAACTATCTGCTTAGTCTTTTACTGTTTGATTTAAACTTGAACAGATAAAAAAAATTACAATGTTATGCTGCCACATTCCACATGACAATAAAAAGTTCATGGTCTCATTCGTCACTTCTACTCTCCAAGATCAATGTTTTCCTTTTGAAAATCAATACCTATATGTAACAACACTGGCAACAAATTGTCAAATATTATAGAAGAAAGTTGTATCCTTGTTCAAAAACCTATCCCAGGAAGCAAATGCACGGGTGAAGAGTCTGCCGGTGCGTGTGGCCAGGGATATGAAGAATGGTAATATGTCTAAGATACCAGAAGATTCAAACTAACCTTTGAACAATACCTTAGCCTTAGCATTTTTATTACTGAGGCAGAGGTTTCATGAGACTGATCCCAAGCAACTGTAAAGCCAAAATTACAAGTGGGCTCCCATACCATTAGAATCACACGATGCAAGTCATGAACTTCTGCACAAAATTCTTTATTTTAGTTAATAATGCAAGTATTCAAAGCTGCTTTTCAAGCTGAGCCAGAAGAAATCATAAAAAGGAGCAGTAATGTCAACATTTATCAAACAAATTATACTATCAGGATGCAATATAATAAGCCAACACTGCCTGAATGTACTGTTTTATACTCGTATTTCGGCAAGAGTAAGCAATAGGACACGTTTGAGGTGGCAGCTAAAGCATCATAATAGATCAGCTTTAAAATTACATCATCCCGATAATGCAGGAGGCCATTTAGCCCATTGAGTCCACACCAACTTTCTCACAAAGGCTCTCTTCCCCGCCCTGTCCCATAACCCTACACATTTACTGTATTTAACCCCCCCCCCCACCCCCCAACCTACACATCTTTGGACTGTGGGAAGAAACCAGAACACCTGGAGGAAACACGATGCAAACACGAGGAGAACATGCAAACTCCACGAAAAGTCACCCAAGGCCAAAATTGAATGCAGGTTCCCGGACTTTGTGGGGCAGCAGTGCTAACCACTCTCCCACCATGTACTGTGTCTTGAGTTTGGGTACAGATTGCATTGCCAACATCATATATCCCCTTTGCCTTAAGCTCACAAAAGCCTAATTTTACCTTAAAACCATCCTCAATTTCATTTTTTATGTTAATAGCCGTATATCCTCAAAATGGCATACTGGCCAACTCGTACCAATGGAAGTTAACTTAGCCCTGGAAATGTTGAAACTTCAGGAGGCTTCAAAGACATTTTATATTTTATCTGAGTAAGCAGTGGCAATCAACTTTGGGTCATTGCGTAGTGAATGCAAAATATAAAAGTAGTTAAGAAACAACTTGAAGAATCCAGTTCCAAACTCTGGTGCTATTCCTGATGAAGGGGAGAAGTTCAATTTGGAAGAAATTAAAATGAGATACAAATGTTACAATTCAAAAGGTGAGTGCAGGAGCAGAGGGACCTGGGTGTATATGTGACCAAATCACTGAAGATGGCAGAACAGGTTGTGAGATGTTAATAAAGAATATGGTATTCTGGGCTTTATTAATAGCAACACAAGAGTACCATAAGATCACAAGATATAGAACCAAAGAAAATTACAGCTCAGAAACAGGCCTTTTGGCCCTTCTTGTCTGTGCCGAACCATTTTTTGCCTAGTCCCACTGACCTGCACTTGGACCATATCCCTCCACACCCCTCTCATCCATGAACCCGTCCAAGTTTTTCTTAAGTATACCACACTTTATCCAGCAGCTCATTCCACACTCCCACCACTCTCTGCGTGAAGAAGCCCCCCCCTAATATTCCCTTTAAACTTTTCTCCTTTCACCCTTAACCCATGCCCTCTGGTTTTTTTCTCCCCAAGCCTCAGCGGAAAAAGCCTGCTTGCATTCACTCTATCTATACCCATCAAAATCTTATACACCTCTATCAAATCTCCCCTCAATCTTCTACGCTCCAGGGAATAAAGTCCCAACCTATTCAATCTCTCTCTGTAACTCAGCTTCTCAAGTCCCGGCAACATCCTTGTGAACCTTCTCTGCACTCTTTCAACCTTATTTACATCCTTCCTGTAACTAGGTGACCAAAACTGTGCACAATACTCCAAATTTGGCCTCACCAATGCCTTATATAACCTTACCATAACACTCCAACTTTTATACTCGATACTCCGATTTATAAAGGCCAATGTACCAAAGGCACTCTTTACGACCCTAACCACCTGTGACGTCACTTTTAGGGAATTCTGTACCTGTATTCCCAGATCCCTCTGTTCAACTGCACTCTTCAGAGTCCTACCATTTACCCTGTACATTCTACTTTGGTTTGTCCTTCCAATGTGCAATATCTCACACTTGTCTGCGTTAAATTCCATTTGCCATTTTTCAGCCCATTTTTCTAGTTGGTCCAAATCCCTCTGCAAGCTTTGAAAACCTTCCTCACTGTCCACTACACCTCCAATCTTTGTATCATCAGCAAACTTGCTGATCCAATTTACCACATTATCATCCAGATCATTGATATCATTGACAAACAACAATGGACCCAACACCGATCCCTGCGGCACACCACTAGTCACAGGCCTCCACTCAGAGAAGCAATCCTCCACAACCACTCTCTGGCTTCTTCCATTGAGCCAGTGTCTAATCCAATTTACTACCGCCCCATGTATACCCATATAGGAGCAGAATTAGGCCATTCGGTCCATCAAGTCTGCTCTGCCATTTGATCATGGCTAATATGTTTCTCAACCCCATTCTCCTGCCTTTTCCCTGTAACCTTTGATCCACTTACCAATCAAGAACCTATCTTGGTCTTAAATACATTAAATGAGCTGGCCTCCACAGCCTTCTGTGGCAATGAATTCCACATATTCATCACCCTCTGCCTGAAGAAATTCCTCCTCATCTCAGTTCTAAAGGGTTAGAGTCATAGACGTTCACAGCATGAAAACAGGCCCTTCGGCCCACCTTGTCCATGCCGCTCTTTTTTTTTTAAACCCCTAAGCTAGTCCCAATTGCCCGCATTTAGCCCATATCCCTCTATACCCATCTTACCCATGTAACTATCTAAATGCTTTTGAAAAGACAAAATTGTACCCACCTCTGGCAGCTTGTTCCAGCCGCTCACCACCCTCTGTGTGAAAAGATTGTCCCTCTGGACCCTTTTGTATCTCTCCCTTCTCACCTTAAACCTATGCCCTCTAGTTTTAGACTCCCCTACCTTTGGGAAAAGATATTGACTATCTACCTTGTCTATGCCCCTCATTATTTTATAGATCTCTATAAGGTCACCGCTCAGCCTTCTACGCTCCAGAGAAAAAAGTCCCAGTCTATCTAGCCTCTCCTTATAACTCAATCCATCAAGTCCCGGTAGCATCCGAGTAAATCTTTTCTGCACTCTATTTCTAATTTAATAATATCCTTTCTGTAATAGGGTGACCAGAACTGTACACAGTATTCCAAGTGTGGCCTTACCAATGTCTTGTACAACTTCAACAAGATGTCCCAACTCCTGTATTCAATGTTCTGACCAATGAAACCAAGCATGCTGAATGCCTTCTTCACCACTCTGTCCACCTGTGACTCCACTTTCAAGGAGCTATGAACCTGTACCCCTCGATCTCTTTACTCTGTAACTCTCCCCGCCGCCCTACCATTAACTGAGTAAGTCCTGCCCTGGTTCAATCTACCAAAATGCATCACCTCGCATTTATCCAAATTAAACTCCATCTGATATTCGGCAGCCCACTGGCCCAAATGATCAAGATCCCGTAGCAATCCGAGATAACCTTCTTCACTGTCCACTCTGCCACCAATCTTGGTGTCATCTGCAAACTTACTAACCATGCCTACTAAGTTTTCATCCAAATCATTAATATAAATGACAAATAACAGTGGACCCAGCACCAATCCCTGAGGCACACCGTTGGTCACAGGTCTCCAGTTTGAAAAACAACCCTCTGGTTTCTGTCATCAAGCCAATATTGCATCCATTTAGCTACCTCACCCTGGATCCCGTGAGATTTAACCTTATGCACCAACCTACCATGCCGAATCTTGTCAAAGGCCTTGCTAAAGTCCATGTAGACAATATCAACTGTACTGCCCTCATCTACCTTCTTAGTTACCCCCTCAAAAAACTCAAAAAGGTTGTTCCTTTACTCAGAGGTTGTGCCCTTGGACCCTAGTCTCGCCTACTGATGGAAACATCTTTTCCATGTCCACTCTAGGTCTTTCAGTATTTTGTAAGTTTCAATGAGATCCCCCCCTCATCCTTCTAAACTCTGTCAAGTACAGACCCAGAGTCCTCATACACCTCTCATATGTCAAGCCTTTCATTCCTGCGATCATTCTCATGAACCTCCTCTGGACCCTCCAAGGCTAGCACATCCTTCCTTAGATACGGGGCTCAAAATTACTCTCAATATTCCAAATGTAGTCTGACCAGAGCCTTATAAAGCCTCAGTAGTACATCCTGCTTTTGTATTCTAGTGCTCTTGAAATGAATGATAACATTGCATTTGCCTTCCTAGCTACCAACTCAACCTGCAAGTTAACCTGCAAGAATTCCAAACTAGGACTCGAGTCCCTTTGCACTTCCGATTTCTGAATTCTCTCCCCATTTGGAAAATGGTCTAACCCTCTCTTCTTCCTACCAAAATGCATAACCTCACACTTTACCACATTATATTCCATCTGCCACTTATTTTCCCACTCTCCTAGCCTGTCCAGGTCCTTCTGAAGCTTCCCTGCCTCCTCAATACTACCTGTCCCTTCACCTATCTTGGTATCATCTGCAAACTTAGCCATGATGCCCTCAGTTCCTTCATCTAGATCACTGATGTATAAAGTGAAAAGTTGTGGTCCCAGCACTGACTCCTGCAGAACTAGGCTGCCATGCTGAAAATAACCCCTTTATCCCCACTCTGTCTTCCGCCAGTCAGCCAAGCTTCTATCCATGCCAGTACCTTTCCTCTAACATCATTGACTCTTATGTTATTCAACAGCCTCCTGTGTGGCACCTTGTTAAAGGCTACTGGAAATCCAAGTAGATAGCGTCTACTAGCTCTCCTTTGTCTAACCTGCTCTTTACTTCCTCAAAGAATTCTAACAGATTTGTAAGGCATGATTTCCCCTTGATAAAACCATGCTGACTTCGCCCTATTTACCATGCACTCCAAGATCCCCTTAATAATGGACTCTAAAATCTTACCAACGACCGAGGTCATGGCCTGTAATTTCCCATCTTTTGCCTCCTTCTTTTCCTAAACAGGAGTGTTACATTAGTGATTTTCCAGTCCTCCGGGACTCTCCAGTGATTCCTGAAAGATCACCACTAATGCCTCCACAATCTCTTCAGCTATCTCCTTCATAACTCTGGGGTGTAATCTATCTGGTCCAGGTGATTTAGCCACCTTCAGACCTTTCAGCTTCCCGAGCACCTTCTCCTTAGTAATGGCTACCACATTCACCTCTGCCTCCTGACTCTCTTGAATGTTTGCTATGTTACTGGTGTCTTCCACCGTGAAGACTGATGCAAAGTACCTATTCAGTATTTCATCTTCTCTCCCCACCCCCCCACCTCGCTTATTGCATTTTTAGTTGTCCGCTGTTAGTTTTTAAAGGCTTTTCAATCCCCTGGTTTCCCACTAATCTTCGCCACATTGTATGCATTTTCTTTTATGCTGTCCCTGACTTCACTTGTCAGCCATGTTTGCCTCGTCCTCCCCTTTGTATGCTAACAAGAACAAGGAGGTTATGTTGAGCTTGCGTAAGACATTAATTCAACCTTAGTTGGAGTACTGCATCCAGTTCTGGGCACTTGCTTCTAGGAAGCATGTGAAGGAGATAGCATACAGAAGATTCACAAAAATGGTTCCAGGGATGAGGATGCTGGAGGCAAGGCGACTGGGAGGAGACTTTGAGGTATTCAAATCATGAGAGATTTAGACAGTAGATAGGGAGAAAGTGCTCCCACTCAAGTGTAATTCGCAAAAGCAGCAAAGAAGTGATGAGTCAGTGCAGACCATGATGGGCCGAATGGCCCTTACTGTACTGTAGCAAATTTTTGAAGACTTTCTAGATCATAAGGCATTGGGGGGGAGGGGGGAAGGATCTTTGGGACACCAAATAGGTTATAAAGATGTCAATAAACAAACTTCTTTGTGCAGCTCCGAAAAGATCAAAAAAAGCACTGCATTTTCAAATAAATCACTAAAACATTTCTGCAAGAGAGATTTACTGAAGTCCTTTAGCCTCAGATGAACATTTTTGCTGCTAAAGCAGCAATAGGCTGAAGATTTAATACCCTATTTATGAAATCAACATATGCTGTGTTTTCATCAAAAGCACATGGGGCTGTACATATTCACAAAATGTACATGCCTGTACTGTCAGAGATACCAAAATCTGACTGGGAGCTGATTTGCCTCCAAGCACATGTCACTGTAGCATTTATATTGCATCTGCCATTTTCAAGCAGGCCATTAACTGACAGTGCTTAGCTTGGCCAAATCAGCCCACAGTGTACTTGGGGGCTATGTACGCTAGCTCATTAGACTTCAACTCCAAGTGGGCTATTTCTATTGGAAGCAGTTTTGCAATATACCCTGCGTTCTGAACTAATATTCCTCGTTTCACTATTTTACAAAGTTTGGTATGGCTCCTGCTCTGACCAAGGCCGCAAGAAACTACAAAGGGTTGTGAACATAGCCAGACCATCACGCAAGCCAGCCTTCCACCTATTGACTCTGTCTACACTTCCCATTGCCTTGGAAAAACAGCCAGCATAATCAAGGACCCCATGCACCCCGGTCATACACTCTTCCACCTTCTTCCGTCGAGAATAAGATACAAAAGTCTGTGGTCATGTACCAACTGACTCAAGAACAGCCTCTTCCCTGCTGTCAGACCTTTGAATGGACCTACCTTAAGTTGATCTTTCTCTACACCCTAGCTATGACTATAACACTACATTCTGTACCCTCTCCTCCCCTATGAACTCTATGAATAGTATGCTTTGTTCGTACACCAATACATGTGACAAAAATAAATCAAATCAAAACATGAGACATGAAACACAACAAATGAGGAAATTTTCAAACATCTCTTCATTGCATTTATCCTTTTTAAAGAGAGCAGAAAATAGTCCATTTAATTCACCAAATACTTTTGATCAAAATACAAGTATTATAGACACATCTACTATTTTCAAAAAGTCATTGAGATAATATTTTACTCATGACTCTAATGAGAAAGAAGTTCACACAAGCAAGTTTACCTCTATGAAGAATTAGGAGCAAATAATAGCTAACCTTTGGTTTTATGTTCAGCAGCCTGCAAAAATAAAGAAAATAAGTTATAGAACTAGGTTCATTTTATCAACTTAGCAGAAAAACAACTTTTCTACTAAGTAGGGGCAAAGATGACCAATGACAAACGCAGCACCTTTTTTTGAGCAGCTTCCTTCTTTTTCTTCTCTTCTTGCTTTTTCTTTTTCTTTTCTTCCATCAAACGGTCCTCTCCTTTAGTTTCTTGTTCTTTCTCACTATTTCATTAAACAGACAAAAACAGTGGAAAAATTATTTTAAAATCTCAAAGTAAATAAAATCCTAAATCAAGTCAGAGTTACAACAACGAAGCTCACGCCACTAATTGACATATGGAGATAAAAATCAGTGTTTCAAAGATTTACTGCTGGTCTTCTCCACAAGAATCTTAAATTATTGCTACATATCTAGCTTTGTATAACATTGAACAAACAGTACTTTACTTTCATGGCACAGCGGTTAGCACTGCTACCTCTCAGCGCAAGGGACCCGGGTCCAATTCTGGCCTTAGGCAATTGACTGTGTGGAGTTTGCAGGTCCTCCCCGCGTCTACATAGGTTTCCTCCGGGTGCTTCCTCAGTCCAAAGATGTGCAGGTTAGGTTGATTGGCCATGTTCAATTGCTCCTTAGTGTCAGGGAGATTAGCATGGTAAATACTTGTGGTTACAGGGGTATGGCCTGGGTGGCATTCTTGTCAGTGCAGGCACGATGGGCCAAATGGCCTCTTCCTGCACTGTAGGGATTCTATAAAAATTTTAATCACCGGGCACTTCCAGAAAATTTCAACACTACAAATGTATGAATTGTTCAATATTGCGGCAATTAATTTTCCTTTTGATTGATGCTCAAAATTATTCGATGCAGTGATCCAAATTGAAAGTTTGTAATAAGGTGGTTTCAGTTTCACCAACATTCTCATAAGGGTCATAAATATAAGATACTGAAGTAATTCAGGAGAAACCTCTTTAGTCAGAATGTGGACCTCGATGTTGGATGAAGTGATAGCATAGCTGTAAAGTGGAAGTTCAAATATATGGGATAGAAAGAAATAGAAGGACAGGTTGATAATGAGGGATGAAGTAAATAAAGTGAGTGGAGGCTCCTGGTAATATAAATATCCTTGCTTGTATGCTGTAAAATCTATGCAACTAAAATGCTATGAGATTTAACGAGGCTTCCTTTGTCACTATTTTCATTTTCCACACCAGTTATCAGATTACTTTGAGCCACTTGTTCTATATTATAAAACTAAAATATAATACACCTTTAAGTATCAGCCATTTCATTTCTAATGCTTTATTTATTATTAATTCTAAGCATATGTGATTTCAGTGAAATAGCTCTAATAACCAGCTACGAAAGTAAAGAAATCCTTCAGTGTGTAAGTATTTGCATTACAGTAGGCAAACAAACTTCTACTTTAAAATTATTTAAAAGATTTGTAATTGAAAAAGATCGTTTCTTAAACCCATACAAAGACATGCATTCCCTTTCTGTTTGGTCACCACCTGAGCCGCCTACAATCTATACTTGGAGATTCATACAAAAACTGCTGCTCTTCTTCCTTCCGCACGTTCTCTCACACAGCAAATTGGTCAGGAGAAGCATCAATCACAACTGACAGGACCATCAGGACCACTTGCACCCCAATGCCAAGTACCAAAGATGAACTAAACTGCCTCAGGCTTACAAGTCACAATGTTCCCAGTGCAAGCACAGGCAAATCAAAAAAAATCCAGATGTATTTCAATGCATTCCCTTGGAAGCACTATGCAATCAGATACGTTGACACTTCATAAAATATGTACAGGAATGCACACTTCCATGAAATGCACTTGGAAAAATACAATGACTTAAAAATGGGAATATACTGCCTTACATAATTGTTCCAGAAATATACAACTACCTGTTTAAGTCTGCTAAATTTACAGAGTATCCAAATGTATTTTCTTAAGAAAATAAGCTCACAAAACCATTATCCCAATACATTAAATTATTATTGTCAGTAGCTTGCTACATATGTCAAGAGCTGTGGTTCAAGGCATTCATCTTTATGCTTGCAGGCAGAAAATAAACTTGGGCAGAAAATATAGCAGTATCTTTCAAGAAGATTGAAGGGTTACTGTTTTTGGAAAGTTATTGTAGATTATGAAAATGTCTTAACTATTAATTGTCTAACATACAAGCTGTTAGACCTTTGGGGGTCAGCTTTTGCAGCCTTTTCCCCCAAAATCCCAAAAACTCTGAAATGCACAGTTCAACATACCAAAGTGTATTTTTTATGAAGGGTAGACATTTTTTCTGAGACATACACATCACTCTCTGCTCAGACGTGCAGACTGCCAATCCTTCGTGAATTACAGGAAGTAACAGGTCACATAACCCAATGAGTATTCCACTTGAGGTAAGTGCTGCATGTTTTCTGCAGCTTTCAGCATGTTAACTTATTGCAGTCTACACCACTTCATTCAAAATTATTAAAATTGTTTCTAGCAAATTCCCACTATTTTTCATTATCTATTTAATGTAAATTATTGGCATTCAATTTGCAAAGTAAAGCCTTGATTTATTAAATAAACTGTGCCATTTGATTTCTTTACAAAGCACTTTTTGATATTAAAAAACCCAGAGGGTTGAAGCCTGTGCCATAGGATTGGCATATCTATAAAGTACATTCACGTATCAGAATTTGCCCACAAAATAACAGCGGGTTTAATGTACATGATGTTATTAGCACGCAAACCATCCAGCAATTTGAAGGAGAAATACCGAGAGTTGTGAATCACTCAAATTGCAGGACAAATGTCACTCTTTGTCATTAGCTTCGGAAGACAGTAGCTCCCCAAAACATCAGAGTTTCAAAAAAATTGCTGAAATTTTGCACCTTAATTAACAGCAAAATTTGCCGTTGAAAGTTTGAGTTGGGACTTAGTTCCATCATTAAAGTTCTTAATGCTGCTAAGACATCATGCCACTTAATCTCTCCCATGCAAAAAGGGAACTGAAACTGTGCCATCTCATTCCTGTACAAGCAAAGCGTTCTTAGAGATGCTTTTGTCTTTTTTGTTCTCTTTTGCAATCCAATCTTACCCTCTTTATTTTCTTTTCTGTATGTGATTTGATACCAATTCACCCTACCATCTCCGCCACTGAAGATGAGCTGCATTAAGAACTTTTTGCCCATTTGTTAGTTTATTAGTAAACAATTACTTCTCAAAAACTAATGAACAGAGTTCAATGAAACTGGATACACAGAAAGGGTATGGCCGAAGGAAGAACAGATTCGTTTTTGTCAAAGATGCAGATCCAGATCCTGAAATTGTTTAAAGGATTTGTTAACATTGGGATGCATGAAGAGTTGACTTTTTCAAAATGTGGATCAATTTACTTACAATGTTGTTGACTGTCTCAGCTGTCACAATGTGAGCAGAGTTTTCAGAGCAGGTTGTTGGATGAAGATTGGTTTGAAGCCTCCTCAGTGAGATGCGAGTGCTTAATAAAACTTTGCTTTGAGTTTGGTAGCTACAGAGCATCAACCAGGCAGGGAAAAACCTCAAGGAAGATCTCCGCAGTTATAACATTGAGTTAATGCAGTGTAGCAGAGTATATACGCTCTATCCTTCTGTACTGTCTCCTTCTGTGCTGATCTTTCTTCTTTCCCAATCTTAAAGAGATAGACAGTCTGAGCTGCCATTCATCAAGGTCCCAGAAGTCCCTTTGACCTTACCATGCCATTATCAACTTGCATTTGCAGCAATTTGTGGTACAAACTATTTCCAAGCTGAAGCATGAAGGAAAGGGTCCAACTAACAGGACATTTCAATCTGGGCTTTTGCTTATGTAATTTCTATTGTTTAAAATATATACACATTCTTTCTAATAAGAGATATTATAGCCATGTACCTTATATAAAGAGCCTTTATGGTAAATAGCTAACAAGGAAATCATGCAGAAAGTGCTGGGCTTCAGATACAAAATTTAAAAACCCCTGAGGGGAGGGATGTAGGACAATAACAGAAAATGCCAATTTGAAGGTTTCAAGCTGAGGTACAGAGAAAAATACAAGAGCAGGAACAGGATGTGGTTTTCTCAGAACTGAATTGCTCAGTAAGTCTGGAAATGTACAACTCGAATGCCACAAAATGGCTAATTTGACAAACTACAAAAATGCTCTTTACCTTTTTACTATTCTTGTCATGTTCCCATGAAACAAACTTGCTATAAGTGCAAAGAACACAGGAACATGGGACTTAGGATATGAAGTAGGCCATTCAGCCCTTCAAGCCTGCTCTGCCACACAATAAGATCATGCCCGATTTGAGTTTGGTCTTGAGTCCACTTTCCTACCTGACCCCCATACAGAATGTTTTATCACATGTGGGAATGATGCTGATAGGAGCAAGCAAGCCACATTTGTATAAAAAAATAAACATACAGGTATAAGAATTAGTAACAGGAGTAAGCCACTCGGCTCCTCAAGCCTGCTCCATCACTCAAAGGATCAAGGCTGATGCGATTGCAGCTTTAACTCCTTTCTTGCCTGTCCCTTGACCCTTAGCTGTTTTGAAGATCAAAAATCTGTCTAAATGGGAGCATATGGATGATCTCAAATGCCACTAATACAAAATTGTCTTCAATTGGTTAATTTTCCATAGCATTTTATATGGTAACTCAAGTGCAGCCTCGATAGGAAATATTGGATCAAGGCGGACAGATTTACTTAGGTCCCTATCATAGTCATACTTCTGTCCTTACCTTTAGGCATTTATATAATGCAAATCTATGTTCAATTTATAATAAAAACTGCCAATTATAAAACTGCAACACGACAATTGCATCCCACTGTCAATGACATGGGGATGTTATAGAACAACAGGATGGTTACAGCACCGAAGGCCTTTTAGTCAGTCACTAACATGTTGGCTCTCTGCAAGAACAATCCAGCTAGTCCCACTACCCTGCCCTCCCATTTCCCAATACTCATGGAATTTCATTCTTGTCTATTTTCCATTTGAAAGCCTCGAATGAATCTGCCTCCATCACCCCATCATTCCAGATCCTAGCCAGTCGCTGCATAAAAAAAGATTTAGTCACATCAACGTTGGTTCTTTTGCCAGTCACCTTAAATCCATATCCTTTGTCTTTACACCAATGGTAACAATTTCTACCTATCCTAGAATTTAGGTTAGTACTGCTGCCTCACAGCACCAGAAATCCAGGTTCGAGTCCAGCCTTGGATAACTATCTGTGTGGAGTCTGCACATTCTCCCCGTGTCTTTGTGGGTTTGCTCCGGTTTCCTCGCACAGTCTGAAAGATGTGCTGGTTATGTGTATTGGCCATGCTAAATTCTCCCTCAGGTCTACCCAAACAGGCGCCGGAGTGTGGTGACTAGGGGATTTCTATTGTAACTTCACTGCAATGTTGTCAGCCTACTTGTAACACTAATAAACTTCTATCAAGAACCCTCATGAAGTTGAGCACTTGCATCCTCTCAACTTTGTCTTATCCAAGGAGCACAACATGATTTGCTTCAGTCTGCCTGTGGAACTGAGGTCCCCACCCCTGGAATCAATCGAGTAATCTCTTCTGAAACTTCTCAAATCTTCAGATCCTGCCTAAAGTGCATTGCTTAGAATTGGATACGATATTCTAGTTGCGGCTGAACTAGTTTTTTATACTCTATGCCTCCATGTATTTTGTCATGGTTCATCCAGATACTGGTCAAGTAAAGGTACACATTGCACTACAGAAAATAAAATTTTGCTGACTGAAGTTACTAGTGACACTGAACACAAAAGAACTGCAATAACCCCAAAATGGGACAAGGTCGATAGACCCTCTGTAGCAATTGAGGTGCCTGAAGGAGTTAATCCTGCAGCAATCCAAGGCAGTGTGGGCAATTGGACAGTCAGCAGTCTCATTAGACGTGAAGCAGTAATCAAAAGCTGGAAAATCTCTCCTCTAGATCACAGAACAAAGCCAAGACCTGAATTCTGAAGTTGCTCACAATTAGACAACAGTGCTGGTCAACCATGCCTCAATACTAAAAACTATTCCAACTTTTTTGACCATTTTCCTTCTTTAAATGACAGAGAAGGTTTTATAGGCAGTTTCCAGTACAATCACAGATCCAAGAATGCATCATAAAAATGTTGACTAGAGATATGCGCAGGCATAACATTACCATCTATCTCTTACAGTGTTGTACATCAGAGAACACGAACTCTATTGTCAGTCTTTGATGTCTTCAAGTTGCCATTTCTGTCTCTTCACACCTTCAACTCTCCCCTCAACACTTATTGCTTTTTTTCCCCTGTCCTTTTCTGCTCCCCTCTCATTGAGATTTGGAATATCGAATACAAGTGCCCCGAATTTAAAATGTTTCCCTCAGTTAAAGATGTATTCAAATGCTTACAAACACAAAATACTGAGAAATGTTTAAAAATGAAATATTTAATTTTAGACAATATTTAAGTCCGTTTCGGGCATTTATCTTTTGCTATAAAAAGTCACACCTTCAGCAGTCGGACAGCTGAGCAATCTACATCATTTTCTGTACTTAAAATCCGACTGAAGATGTGCACTTGTATTATGCGATGCCTTTAACTTCTTAAGGCAAACCACTTTAAATGGCTTTTCACTCATCTGATATAGATTAAAAGTGCATTTAGTATCTTTACTTTTTTATGAGTTTCTGGTAGTCAAAGTAATTGCTTACACTGAAAAAACATTGGTTGAACAGCTGAACGACACTAAAAACAAAAACAAAGTCAGGTCCCACTGCATCTGTGGAGAGTTACCGTTTTGACAGACTCAATTTTAACACTACAGATGCTGTCAGACCTGCGGAGTTTTTAGAATCAGTCATAGAATAGAATCTTACAGGACAGAAGTAGGCCATTCGGCCCTTCATGTCTGCACCGGCTCCCAAAAGAGCTACCCAGCTAGTCCCATTCTCCAGCTCTATCTCTGTAGCCCTCTAAATTAATCACTTTCAAATACGTAGCCAGCTCTCTTTTGAAACCTCCAATGGAATCTGCCTCCATCACTCTCCCAGGCAGCGCATTCCAAGTGTGTAAAGAATTTTCTTTTACCTCACTCCGAGCTCTCTTGCTGACCATCTTGAAGTAGTGACCCCTAGTCACTAGCATACCAACTAGTGGAAACAGAAAATCCTTCTTTACCCGGTCAAATTTGTTTAAAATTTTGAACACCTCAATTAGGTCACCACTTAAATCTTTTCTCTTTCAAAAATAAGCCCAATTCCTTGAATCTCAAATTCCTCATTCCTGGTATCATTCTAGTAAATCTCTTTTGCACTCTCTCTAGGGCTTTAACATCCTTCCTTAAATAAGGTGCTCAGAACTGAACACAATACTGCAAATGTGGTCTGACCAATGCTTTGAAGAGGTGTAGCATCATTTCCTTGCTTTTATACTCTAGGCCTCTATTGTTTCCCCATGTTGCACCTGTATTGTCTCCCCACGTTTCTTCTACCAAAATGCATTACTTCACATTTCGCTGCATTAAAATTCACCTGCCAGGTGTCTACCCATTTGGCCAACTTGTTGTCTCGCTGAAGTCGCTCAGTGTCATCCTCACAATTCACTGTTCTCCCTAACTTTGAATCAGATGCAAATTTAGAGATTTTGCCCTCAACACCCATTTCTAAATCATTTATGTAAAGCAGAAAAAGCAAGGATCCCAATACTATTCCCTTGAGAATACCATTTCCAGCTCATCGCCAGTCTGAGAAATGCCCACATATACCTACCCTCTGTTTCCCATTTCTTAGCCAACTTCTAATCCATATTGCCAAGGATCATCAATCTCAAACATTTCTAATTTGGTAACCAACCTGCCATGCGGCACTGTAACAAATGCTTTTTGAAAGTCCAAATATACAACATCCACCGCCTGTGTCACCTCGTCAAAGAGCGCAATTAAATTTGTCAGACATGAGTGCCCTTATTAACCATCTAGTATTAACTCATTTTTCTCCAAGTGTATATTTATGTTATCCCGTTATTCCTCCATCAAGTTTTCTCACTATTGATGTCAAGCTGATAGGTTATCCTTTGCCCCTTTCTTAAACAGTGTCACATTTGCAATCCTCCACTCCCCTGGGACTAATCTTTTGTTCGGAGGGGCCTGGAAAATTTGGGTCAACGACCCCTCAACTTGCTCCCTTACCTTTCCCAACAAGTTAGGATGCATCCCATCCGAGCCTTGCGACTTTTCTACCTGGAGTGCTGCCAGCCTTTTTAGTGGGTTGGATCTCAAACAATGATGAATCAAAGTACAGAAAAGAGATAGCGAATCTGGTGAACTGGTGCGATGACAATAATCTCTCCCTCAATGTCAACAAAATGAAGGAGATAGTCATCGACGTCAGGAAGCGTAGAGGAGGACATGCCCCTTTCTACATCAATGGGGATGAAGTGGAGATGGTCGAGAGCTTCAAGTTTCTAGGTGTCTAGATCACCAACAACTTGTCCTGGTCTCTCCATGCCGATGATACAGTTAAGAAAGCCCATCAACTCCTCTACTTTCTGAGGAGGCTAAGGGAAGTTGACATGTCCACTATGACTCTCTCAAACTTCTACAGATGCATCATAGAAAGCATTCTTTCTGGTTGTATCACACTTGGTATGGCTCCTGCTCTGTCCAAGACTGCAAAGGACTACAAAGGGTTTGATCGAAGCCAGTCCATCACGCAAACTAGACTCCCATCTGTTGACTCCATTTACACTTGCCACTGCTTCAGAAAAGCAGGCAGCATAATCAAGGACCCCACACACCCTGGACATACTCTCTTCCACCTTCTTCTGTCGGCAAAAAGATACAAAAGTCTGAGTTCACACACCAACCAACTCAGGAACAGCTTCTTCCCTGCTGCCATCAGTCTTTTGAATGGACCTACCTCGCATTAAGTTAGTCTTTCTCTACACCCTAGCTATGACTGTAACGCTATATTCTGCAACCTCTCCATGACGGTATGCCTTGTTTGTACAGCATGCAAGAAACAATACTTTTCACTGTATAATAATACATGCAACAATAATAAATCAAATCTCGCAGAGACCTAGTCCCAGGATGAAAAGTGGTCAAAACTGTTCAGAAGGTATCGTAGAAATGATCAATCATTCTCAGTACGTTGTGAAACAACTCACATCAAGAGTGCAAAAATCAAAAGCATAGTGCCACCCTATGGTAAATTACCTCAGTTCCCAATTCCTGATGTATTTCATTGATCAAAGCCATACATTCAGGCAATGTGCATACTTGTTTTACAAAATAAACAAGAGGACCAAAACTGTACAACAGCAATCTTAAGGATTCATTGGAACACAGGTCAATACAGTAAAGTGAGCTTTTATGGACATTGCTGAATAAAGTAGTTTCATTTATCCACAGTACATCAAAAGTAGTGGCATTACTGTGGACATTTCAGATTTTATTTCTGCAAACATAAATATTTTGATCACATTTAACAAGAACATGAAAAAGATATTCTGCTTCGAAGCGAGTTAAAAATATTGTGCCTCACTGAAATGTTATAAGATCCAAAAGACAAGAAAAACCCCATATACCTCCATTTGTGAACATAACATTACTTGCCCAAATTATTGAGCATTTTCTATTACCCATTCTTGTTCAATTTAAGATCAAACTCCATAATCCTTCACTTTGAAATTTTAACAATTTAAGATAGCTTGGCAAACAGTGAGAACAATAGGAAAGGACTTCAGACATACATAGTATAATGGGAAGACAGGTGGTAATTGAATTTTGTGTAACAAAGTGTGACAGTAGATTTTAGCAGGGAAAACAAGGAATGGGAGAAAGCATGCAATAGAAAGACTTGTCTCCAAATGAACAAGATAGGCCTCGGTGGCCAAAAATTTAATTCCCTGAAAGTGCAAGTAAATTAAACCACTCAATGTGTAGTGTTTGATAGATTATACAGAGTACAAAAGCCCAGTCTACTCAATCTCTCCTCATAAGCTAACCCCCTCATCTCTGGAATCAACCTGGTGAACCTTCTCTGTACCCCCTCCAAAGCTAATATATCCTTTCTTAAATAAGGGGACCAAAATTGTACACAGTACTCTAGGTATGACCTCCCCAGTACCCTGTACAGTTGCAGCATGACCTCCCTGCTTTTATACTCCATCCCTCTCGCGATAAAGGCCAACATTCCATTTGCCTTCTTGATTATCTGCTGCACCTGCAAACTGTGTTTTTGTGATTCATGCACAAGGACCCCAAGGTCCCTCTGCACAGTAGCATGTTGTAATTTTTCACCGTTTAAATAATAGTCCATTTTACTATTATTCCTTCCAAGTGGATAACTTCACACTTACCATCACAGTAAGACAATCTGCTTTGGATCCAGGAAGTTTATGTGCAGAACCAATGTTGAGACCTCAAGCATGTTCATGATTACTGCTGGGGTTTAAAAGCGAAGATTACATTGTCCACCTGAGGTTTCATTTCATTTCCCACAAAGAACCCAAAACAGAGTGAAGCACTGGCTTGCAAGATTCTTTGCAGCCTTCAAAGAAGAATCCTGCTCGTGTCTCCGTTCTCTACATAGATTTGCTCCTCCACAAAAGAGGATATAATAAATGCATGCAAGGTAAAGCTTGGACACCAGAGTACTGTGCAGTCTGGACACCCCACCACATAAAAGGTCATGAAATCAATAGAAAAGTGTAAATCCATGAGAATACCAGGAATGGGGAACTATAGTTGTAAGGAAGTTGCACATCAGACCACTGCATCTTTTAAGGGAATGTTATTTGAAGTAGGGAAAAGTGATATGGAGAGAGTTGCATTGTGGGATAATTCTGCCAAAAGGATTAGTGTAAATATGATGGTGGCATAAAGCAAGGCTACAGCGACCCCATTGCTGACATCAGCATTGCTTGATGAAAGCAAGTTGAGGGTGTGATTTAGCCTAGGTACCATTGCTTTCCAAGAAGAGAAAGAGATCACTGATTCACCAGTGTCCTCAATCTTGTCTGCTAATTTTTCTTTAAAAAAAGAAAGTGCCAGTCATATGGCTAACACATACAGAAACCATGTTTAGAAGTCTCCAAATCACATTGGAGACTGAGAAACCGACATTTACTCTGGGCATTTCTATGTGCACTGCATATTGAGCAAATATCCTTCCGTCACAGTAAGACAATCCGCTTACCCACATCCAGGAAGTTTATGTGCAGAACCAATGTTTCAAGACCTCAAGCATGTTCATGATTACTGCTGGGGTTTAAAAGCTAAGATTACATTGTCCACCTGAGGTTTCATTTCATTTCCCACAAAGAACCCAAAACAGAGTGAAGCACTGGCTTGCAAGATTCTTGCAAGGCTTGTGGCTTTTGCTACCAAATAAACCTGTTGAACTTTAACCTGGTGTTGTTAAACTTCTTACTGTGTTTACCCCAGTCCAACGCCGGCATCTCTACATCATTGCAAGATTCTTTGCAGCCTCCAAAGAAGAATCCTGCTGGTGTCTCCCTTCTCTACATAGATTTGCTCCTCCACAAATGAGTAAGCGGACTGGTCAGTCTTGTCCTGGAGCACTGTTCACCTGCTTGGTTCAATTGTTGAATTACAAGTTATCAATACATATAAGAGCTAACATGATTCACAGCTTGGATCACCAGACATGTTATCTTGAGGCTGTCACAACCCTAGAAACACTCAACTAAACAACTAACCCGGATGACAGTTGTCAAGTGCCACAACTTGACTATATGATGTGCAAGTGCATTAACACCAACCTCCTAGCCATAACAGACACACCATACCCAACTATTTTTTGGCTCCACCACTTGGGAGATACAGTGCCCCAGCAACATTTTCTCGTGTTTTTGTAGGCCAAACATCATCAGTACGGATTTCAAATCTCACAGAAGGTACATAATGAGTGCTTGCTTTCTACATTCTAGAGGGCCTACTAGAGTAACTTGCATACTAGCTGCTTTCATATCCTTAATACCCAAATCCAAGATCAATATTGCATACTAGGTTTACTCCTCATCTGTTTAAACCAGGCTCTCACTTAAGACTGATTCCCCTTGCAGCTTGATGCATGTCACAGAGCTCTCCCATAGTCTATCTCACAAGAAATAGAAACAGGAATTGGCCACTAGGCCCTTCAAGCCTGCCCTGCCATTCTGTACAATCATGGCTGATCAAATCTGGTCTCAATTTCTTTTCTGTGCTATTTCCCCATAGCCCTCAATCTATCAAATATTTATGCACTTCCACTTTAAATACTTCTAATGATCCGGCCTCTGCAACCCTTTGGGGCAGAGAATTCTAGAGATTCACCACCCTCCATGAGAAGAGATTTCTACACGTTATAAATGACCAGCTTTTATCTTGTAGCTATGTGTCCTTGTTTGAGACTCTCGCACCAGCGAAAGCATCTCACCATCTATTGTGTCAAGTCCCCTGAGGATCTTGTATATTTGAATAAGGTCACCCCTCACTCTTCTAAACTCCAAGGAATGCAGACCCCAGACTATTTAGTCTCTCTTGATAGGACAACCCTCTCATCCCAGGAATTAGCCTGGTGAATCTCCTTTGGACCGCCTCAAATGTTACTATATCCTTTTTTAGGAAAGGGGACCAAAACTGTACGCAGTATTTCAGGTGAGGCCTCAGCAACACCCTGTACAACTGCAACAAAACCTCCAATCTCTTTACAATAAAGACCAAAACACCGTTTGCCTTCTTAACTACTTGTGGACCTGCCTACTAGCTTTTTAGAACATTTAGATCCCTCTGTTCTTCACTCATCTGCAGTCTCTCTCCACTTAGATAATCTGCTTTTTGATTCCTCCTACTGAAGTGCATGATCTCACACCACATTAAACTCTATTTGCCAGGTTTTCACCCAGTCACCCAATCTATCCCGATGCACAAGCAGAATGTCCTCATCTCAACATGCCCTTCCACCTACCTTTGCACCATCAACAAATTTGGAAACTTTACATTCTGTTCCTTCCTCCAGGTTATTAATTAGTAAATAGTGAACAATTGCAGGCCAAGAACTGATCTCCGCAGTACTCAGAAATCCGACAGTACAGGAGGCCATTCAGCCCATCGAGTCTGCACCGACAACAATCCCACCCCAAGCCCTATTCCCACAACCCCACACATTTACCCTGCTAATCCCTCTAACCTACACATCCCGGGACACCAAAGGGGCAATTTAGCATGACCAATCAACCTAACCTGCACATCTTTGGACTGAGAGGGGAAACCAGAGCACCCAGAGGAAACCCACACAGACACGGGGAGAACGTGCAAACTCCACATAGACAGTGACCCAAGCCGGGAATCAAACCCGGGTCCCTGGTGCTGTGAGGCAGCAGTGCTAACCACTGTGCCACCAACTCAACTAATTACATCTTTCCACTCTGAAAAGAACCTATTTATTCCAACTGTTTTTTCTATCTGACAGCCAGTTTTCAATTCATGCCAGAACAGTTCCTCCAATTCCACAGGCTTTTACTTTATGCACCAGCCTCTTATGCAGCACCTTGTCAAGTAATTTTTGGAAATCTAAATGCACTACATCTACTCCCCCTGTTACATTCTCAAAGAATGTAAGCAAATTTGTCAAACATGATTTACTTTTCATAGAATTATGTTGACTAGGTTTGATTATATTCAGCTTTCCTAAGTGATTGGCTATTTCCTCTTTATTGACTCCACATGCTGCCATTAATAGATGTTAAACTAACTGGCCTATAGTTCCCTGCTTTGTGTCTTTCTCCTTTTTTGAACAAGGGAGTCACATTGGCTGTTTTCCAATCTTCTGGTACTCTCCTAGAATTTAGCAAGTTACAAAAAAATTCCAACCAATGCGTCCACTATCTCTGCAGCCACTTCTATTAAAACCCTAGCGTGCACTTCATCAGATCCTGGCAACTTGTCCGCCTTTCACCCCTTGAGTTTCTCTAAAGTAAACTTTGCGATATTATTTGAAATCAGCCCATCTGATATCTTAGGGATATTTGTAATATCTTCCATTGTGAAGACTGATGCAAAAAAATTTAGCATATCTGCCATTTCTTTGTTTGCCCTTATCAATTCATCAGCCTCATTCAGAAGCGGTCCCATGTTTACCTTAGCCGCTTGCTTCCTATTTATATATCCATAGAAACTCTTACTGCTTATTTTAGTGCTGCTTACAAGTTCTCTCTCAAAAATCATTTTCTCCCTTCTTGAGTTCTAAGTCTTTTGCTGCTGGATCCTACAAACTTGCCAGTCCTCTGGTCTACCACTATCCTTCCTACCTTGCATACCCTGCTTTTCAATTTAACATTACCCCTGACTCCTTTGTCAACCATGGATTTTGCCTCTTGAGTTATCGCCCTTTTTAATTGGGAGCACTCTCACTCACTTGCAGAGCCTGCCCTCAGGGTTGTTCAAAAAGAGAGAACGGCAAAATGCAGTGATATACAATAGGAACAAACTGAGGTGCAGTTTGAGGCTGAACACCATAAATCCATAACCAGTCTATTCAACTTAAGTAAAGGCAGATATAATGGCATGAGGGAGGAGTTGTCCAAGGTGAACTGGGTAAACAAGCTAAGATACAGGTTGGTAGATGAGCAGTCGCAGATAGTTAAACAGCTGGTCCAAAATGCTCTGCATTTGTAACTCGTGGGTGATCGCAATCAGATGTCTTAAATTACTGTTTTTTTTACTACTTGTGCGTCACATTTTTATAATTGTTTTTTTCTTATTTGTGTTCCACATTTCCCTTGTGCATTTTTATAAATGTTTAGTTTTCTTTATTTCCTATTACCAATCATTTTACTGACAAATACAATCAGACTGGGAATATTACAAGATACTAGAGAAACAAGTACAGAGATTTCACCTGCAACTGTACAAGAAATAACTGTTATTTACCCAGGCTAAAGAACAAGGGACGAAATGCAAGTTACGTGGAAATAAAGCACCAAGGAGAAAAATAGACAGGAATAGGTGACAAAGAAGGGCAGAGAACTTCAAACTCTGGGATAAATAAAACCATGATATAAAAACAGCTCAAATGAGGGACCTTGTGTTATGCTATTATTTCACTACAGTCTGATCTCTCACTCTTTCCCAAATTCCAATAACATGTTGGGAGTGATGGTGTGGAACAGCAAAATAAAAGTGAAAAATTGAGTAACAGAGAAGGTTGACTCCAAGAGGACACATTTGGTACAGAAGTAAAAGAATTGGCTGCATCAGATTAGTTTAATTTGCTGGACACCTCGATGAAATAGAGTTGGTAGAGGATTTGTCCCACGATTGAATTTCCATCATGAACTTCCAGTCAATGGCCAAGCTAAATTGAACAATTAGAGACATGTACCCAAGCAGGATCACAAGTTTAAAAAAAGTGGCAGTCTGAATAGTGCTGGTTTTAAGTTGCATGTTTGGACAACAGGGCACGGTTTTTAAGAGAAATACAACGTGGTACATGATAGAGTGCCTGCTAGTGCCACAAATAATTATTCAGTCAGAAGCAAAATATTGCAAATGTTAGAGATCCGAAATATAAACAAAGTGCTGGAAATACTTGGCACGTGTCCAGGTGAGGGCAGCAGAGCGGTGAAGGTGATTGGCGGTTGCAGGTCACATTTGCATAAGTGCAGTCACTGCGACCAGAAGGTGGTTTGTGGAGGAGCTGCTGTGAAGGGACAGTTAAACCCCAAACAGTGTTTCCCTCCCGACCTCCTCCTCTAAGGCTAAGATCAAGTGTAGTATCGATATGCTGTGCTTGATTAAAGTCATTAGGTTATATTTTAGCTTCATTTGAAGCAATTTTTAAAAGCGGCATCTCGGCCTTTTGGCTAAGATGCAAATGAGATCAAGCCTTGGAGGAGGAGCTATGCCTACTCCAACCAGCTTGGATCAAGTAGATCAAGCCCAAGACAGGTGGTGAAAGCCCTGTCTTGTCAGCTTGGATCGGGAACTTGTTGAGACTCTGAATTGGACTTGATTTGATTGAATTGGAACAAAAATACAAAACAAAAGTTGGCAGGAGGACCACAAGCAAGGGACAGGTGAGTTGAGATTCTTTTATCCTTTTACTTGTATAAGGGCAATATCGTAAGAAGTTTAACAACACCAGGTTAAAGTCCAACAGGTTTATTTGGTAGCAAAAGCCACACGAGCTTTCAGAGCTTCAAGCTTCAAGCTTCAAGCCGGAGGAGATGCCGTAGCATCTCAGTGGACACGGTGGACAGAGTACCCTTCGTCATCCAGTGCTTCCCCGGAGCGGAGAAGCTACGGCATCTCCTCCGGAGCCTTCAACATGTCATTGATGAAGACGTACATCTCGCCAAGGCCATCCCCACACCCCCACTTCTTGCCTTCAAACAACCGCACAACCTCAAACAGACTATTGTCCGCAGCAAACTACCCAGCCTTCAGGAGAACAGTGACCACGACATCACACAACCCTGCCACAGCAACCTCTGCAAGACGTGCTGGATCATCGACCCAGATGCCATCATCTCACGTGAGAACACCATCCACCAGGTACACGGTACATACTCTTGCAACTCGGCCAACGTTGTCTACCTGATACGCTGCAGGAAAGGATGTCCCGAGGCATGGTACATTGGGGAAACTATGCAGACACTGCAACAACGGATGAATGAACACCACTCGACAAGCACCAGGCAAGACTGTTCTCTTTCTGTTGGGAGCACTTCAGCGGTCACGGGCATTCGGCCTCTGATATTCGGGTAAGCCTTCTCCAAGGCAGCCTTCACGACACACAACGGCGCAGAATCGCTGAGCAGAAACTGATAGCCAAGTTCCGCACACACGAGGACGGCCTCAACCGGGATATTGGGTTCATGTCACATTATTTGTAACCCCCACAGCTTGCCTGGACCTGCAGAGTTTCACTGGCTGTCTTGTCTGGAGACAATACACATCTTTTTAGCCTGTCTTGATGCTCTCTCCACTCACGTTGTTTGTATCTTAAAGACTTGATTAGCTGTAAGTATTCGCATTCCAACCATTATTCATGTAAATTGAGTCTGTGTCTTTATATCCCCTATTTGTGAACAGAATTCCCACTCACCTGAAGAAGGGGCTTGGAGCTCTGAAAGCTCGTGTGGCTTTTGCTACCAAATAAACCTGTTGGACTTTAACCTGGTGTTGATAAACTTCTTACTGTGTTTACCCCAGTCCAACGCCGGCATCTCCACATCATAAGGGCAATATGGCAGCTAGGGCAGTGGCATGCTCCTCCTGCCAGATGTGGGCAATTAGGGAGCAATATAGTCTCCCTGACAACTTTGTCTGCAGGAAGTGTGTCCAGTTGCAGCTCCTCACAGACCGCAATGTTTGGTTGGAGCAGCAGGTGGATGCACTGAGGAGCGTACAGGAGGCAGCGAGTGTGATAGACACTAGTTACAGTGAGGTTGTCACACCACAGGTTCAGACAGGTAGATGGGTGACCGCCAGGAGAGGCAGGCAGGTAGTTAGTGCAGGAGTCTCCTGTGCCTATTCCCCTTTCATGATGTGGAGATGCCGGCGTTGGACTGGGGTAAACACAGTAAGAACACAGCAGAAACACAGCAGAAACTGATAGCCAAGTTCCGCACACATGAGGACGGCCTAAACCGGGATGTTGGGTTTATGTCACACTATCAGTAACCCCCACAGCTTACCTCCTGGACTTGCTGGCTGTCCTGTCTGGAAACAATACACATCTCTTTAACCTGTGCTTAATGCTCCCTCCAGTCACATTGTCTGTATCTTTAAGACCTGGTTGGCTGTAGAGATTTGCATTCTAATCAGTATTCTGTAACTTGCTTTTGTGTTTCTGTGCCCTGTTTGAGAGCAGATTTCCACTCCATCTGACGAAGGAGCAGCGGTCTGAAAGCTAATGGTATTTGCTCCCAAATAAACCTGTTGGGCTTTAATCTGTTGTTAAAACTCTTACTGTGTATTCCCCTTTCAAACAGGTATATCGTTTTGGATACTGTAGAGGGGGATAGCCTGTCAGGGGGAGATACCAGCAGCAGCCAGGCCTGTGACACCACAGCTGGTTCTGCTGTGGGACAGGGTCGGGCAAAGAGCAAGCGAACAGTAGTAATAGGGGACTCATTAGTTCGAGGCACAGACAGGCGTTTCTGTGGCCGCAATCGAGACTACAGGATGGTGTGTTGCCTCCCTGGTGCCAGGGTCAAAGATGTCAGGACATTCTTAAGGGGGAGGGGGAGCAGCCAGAGGTCGTTGGACATATTGGTACCAATGACATAGGTAGGAAAAGGGATGAGGTCCTGAAATGTGAATATAGAAAGTTAGGCAGAAGGCTAAAGTGCAGGACCTCGAAGGTAGTAATTTCAGGACTACTACCGCTGCCATGTGCTAGTGAGTGTATGAATAGGAGGATTAGGCAGATGAATGCCTGGCTTGAGAGCTGGTGCGGGGGCAGGGATTTAGACTTTTGGATCACTGGGATCTTTTCTGGGGAAGGGCTGACCTTTTCAAGAGGGATGGATTACACCCGAACTGGAGGGGGACTAACATCCTGGCGGGGAGATTTGCTAGAGCCACTCGGGAGGGTTTAAACTAGTTTGGCAGGGGGGTGGGATCCAAAGCAGTAGGGAGATGAAAGAGAAGTGCGAGGACAGCGCAGAAGTTAAAGAGAGCACATTTAGTAGTAAAAGCAGTGTCAGTAATCCTAGTACCAGACAGATCAGGCAAAAGCAAGACAGAGAGCAAGAGGAATCCAGATTAAACTGCATTTATTTCAATGCAAGAGGCCTGACAGGGTTGTACTATAGGCCCTCAAATAGTTGGCGGGAAATTGAGCAAATATGTAAGGAGATTACAGATAGCTCCAAGAATAATAGGGTGGTAATAGTCGGAAATTTTAACTTTCCCAACATTGACTGGGACAGCCATAGTATTAAAGGGTTGGATGGAGAGAAATTTGTTGTGTATTCAGGAGGAATTTCTCATTCAGAATGTGGATGGCCTGACTAGAGAGGGGGCAAAACTTGACCTCCTCTTGGGAAATAAGGAAGGGCAGGTGACAGAATTGTTAGTGAGGGATCACTTTGGGACCAGTGACCATAATTCTATTGGTTTTAAGTTAGCTATGGAGAATGATAGGTCTGGCCCAAAATTCTATATAAAATTTTAAAATGGGGCAAGGCCAATTTTGATGGTATCAGGCAGGAACTTTCAAAAGTTAATTGGGGGGAGTCTGTGGGAAGGCAAAGGGACGTCTGGTAAGTGGCACGCTTTCAAAAGTGTGTTAACCAGGGTTCAGGGTAAACATATTCCTCTGAGAGTGAAGGGCAAGGCTGGCAGAAGTAGGGAACCCTGGATGACTCGGGATATTGAGGCCCTGGTCAAGAAGAAGAAAGAGGCAGATGACATACATAGGCAGCTGAGATCAAGTGAATCCCTTAAAGTATAGGGGGTGTAGGAGAAGAGTTAAGAGAGAAATCAGGAGGGCAAAAAGGGGTTGTTTTGGCAGATAAGGCAAAGGAGAATCCAAAGAGCTTTTACAAATACATAAAGGGCAAAAGAGTAACAAGGGATAGAGTAGGGCCTCTTAAGGATCAACAAGGTCATCTATGTGCGGATCCACAAGAGATGGGTGCGATCCTAAATGAATATTCCTCATCAGTATTTACTGTTGAGAAGACCATGGATGTTAGGGAACTTGGGGAAATAAATAGCGATGTCTTGAGGAGTGTACATATTACAGAGAAGTTGGTGCTGGAAGTCTTAAAGCGCATCAAGGTAGATAAATCTGGGGGACCTGATGAGGTATATCCCAGGACGTTGTGGGAGGCTCGGGAGGAAATGGCGGGTCCCCTTGCCGAGATATTTGAATCATCGATAGTCACGGGTAAGGTGCCTGAAGATTGGAGAGTGGCAAATATTGTGCCTTTGTTTAAAAAGGGCTGCAGGGAAAAGCCTGGGAACTACAGGCCAGTGAGTCTCACATCTGTGGTGGATAAACTGTTGGAAGGTATTTTGAGAGACAGGATCTACAGGCATTTAGAGATGCAAGGACTGATTAGGGACAGTCAGCATGGCTTTGTGAGTGGAAAATCATGTCTCACAAATTTGATTGAGTTTTTTGAAGGGGTAACCAAGAAAGTAGATGAGGGCAGTGCAGTTGATGTCATCTACATGGACTTTAGCAAGGCCTTTGGCAAGGTACCGCATGGTAGGTTGTTGCATAAGGTTAAATCTCACGGGATCCAGGGTGAGGTATCTAAATGGATACAAAAATTGGCTTCTTAACAGAAGCCGCAGGGTGGTTGCACAGAGTTGTTTTTCAAACTGGAGGCCTGTCCACCAGCGGTGTGCCTCAGGGATCAGTGCTGGGTCCACTGTTATTTGCCATTTACATTAATGATTTGGATGAGAATATAGAAAGCATGGTTAGTAAGTTTGCAGATGACACCAAGATTGGTGGCATAGTGGACAGTGAAGAAAGTTATCTCCAATTGCAACAGGATCATGATCAATTGGGCCAGTGGGCTGACGAATGGCAGATGGAGTTTAATTTAGACAAATGCGAGGTGATGCATTTTGGTAGATTAAACCAGGGCACGACTTACTCAGTTAATGGTAGGACGTTGGGGAGAGTTACAGAACAAAGATCTAGAGGTACATGTTCATAGCTCCTTGAAAATGGAATCACAGGTGGACGGAGTGGTGAAGGCGGCATTCGGCATGCTTGGTTTCATTGGTCAGAACATTGAATACAGGAGTTGGGACGTCTTGTTGAGGTTGTACAAGACATTGGTAAGGCCACACTTGGAATACCGTGTGCAGTTCTGATCACCCTATTATAGATAGGATATTATTAAACTAGAAAAAGGGGGGGGGGGAAGAAGAGAGAGAGAGAGAGAGAGAGATACAAAAGTGTCCAGAGGGGCAATGTTTTCATGGAGGGTGGTGAGTGTCTGGAACAAGCTTAAAATAGAAAGGGCGGCATGGACAAGTTGGGCCGAAGGGCCTGTTTCCATGCTGTAAACCTCTGACGTCAGGCAACATCAGAACTGAAGCTCAGGACAGCGATCATGAGAGCACACAATGACATGAGAAAGAAATTAAGGACATTTTAAGAAAAGTACCATAGGACTGTTTGACCCAGTTTGAACAGACAAAATTAAAAGCTATCTGGGCCTAATCTTGGAAAATGAGCCACTAAATAAGGCAAGCAGGAAGCATCTGGGATTCAGTGACATTTGAAAGACAGCATCTCAAACAGTGCAGCCCTCCCTCAGTATTGTCCTGGAGTGTCAACCTTGATTTTATGCTCAAATCATTAGGTTCTTGAATCTAGAATTTTCTGACCCAGAGGCAAAAGCACAACCAATTAAGCCAAGTTTCAACTAATTTAATTTCATCCAAGTTAAAAACTATTCAAGTCTAAATAGAAAAACAGGCTTACAAATTTAAGAATCAGCTAGAGAAGTTGAAATTACATTTCATTCCAATAAAGTCTTATGAGCAGAAAGGCACCAGAATTCAATGCGATTAAGTAAGGATGTGAAGAGAAATAATAAAGTAAGAATTAAGAAACAAGATTAAGTAAATTAAGAGGGAGGTTAGGGGGTTTCAGTAATGCAATACTATCAATGATTTTTTCTGAGAAACATATATGGCAAATGCTTTTCTTTTCTAAAGCTTTTAGAAATAGCCATTCAATGGAATATTAGAAGTACAAGCGTCTGTATTAACTCAGTACACCTTTACCATGTCAATGCAATGGTATTGCAATGCCCTCATAAATATTTAATCAGCAGACAAAATGAGAGTGACTCACTGGATAGGTTAATTAGTAACTCGAGGCAGTGCATGTTAGTTCAAACAATGCACTTCAAGTTAATAAAATTCAGCCCTTTTAAAAAGTAAAGGAGGAACCAAGGAGACATGGTAGATCAGACAGTGGCCCTTCACATCCTGCATCTGCGTTCAATCCAACCCCCACTGATGGGCTGAAAGCCTGCTCGGCTGGCAAGAAGGTTTCTATGCAGAATGCGTTGAGTGCAGTACAAAATTGTTCTATTTGACACGACTGGACAATCTCAGCGACAGCTTGGTGTCCCCGAGGTTGGGCTAATGCATGTTGGTAGGTCAGAATATTTACATGTGATATCTGGCCTGTATTTGATGATAACACTCTTCATTTTATCTTGGGCATGTGGCACCAGGGTGAGTGGCAAACAACTTGAATGACAGATTGTTGCTCTAATCCTGCACAAATCACTCGGTGACAGATGGTTGAAAACAGGACCGCAAACAGTGCAAAGTCACAACCAGGGACTCAAGAGAACATTCTTTAGCACAAAGGGAAATGGTCAAGGGACAGTTTGGAGGGGAAAGCCAAAGTGCACAATGCCCAATTTCCTTTGAGACATAAGGTGCACTCCAGCCTCAAAATTAAGTATCTAAGTTCCAAGGCCTCATCAGGTCATTTGCTACCAGGTTTCATTGGCGTGTTTGACCCTGCCATTTTTACTTTTGCGACCTATATTAAAATTACATCAGATTCTACCACAAGGTAGAAATCTACCACAAGGCCTTGACTTTAGCATATTCATTCGGCCTTCATCCACTTGTGATGAATGTCTCATACACTTTTAAATACCCAAAAGTTAAAATGGCAGAAGGCTGCAACATGTAATGAACATGTTGCTAAGTACTCTATTGCAATTGTATACCACTACAAGGAGAAAAATATTTTCTAATCTGTGTGCCTTGGCAACAGGTGCCAACACTAAAAACCCACAATGACACCTGATCACCACATATGCAGTGCTTGTGGCAGAACCTGCCCTTCATAACTGGTCCCTTCAATCATCTGCAAAATGTACTGTACAAAGATACCCGATCCCCAACAGATACGATTTGCTCCATGTCCAAGATCTTAAGTGGATCGAAGAACAATGAGAATGTCCAAAATACTCAGTCTACATTTTCACCTCTACCTTCCTTTTAACATTGAAATTTTCAGGATTTTGTGTTTGAAAATTTGAAGAAATAACAGATTCTTCTTGCTCTGTGAATAAAGTTCAACCTGCACAAACTAACAGCACTCACTCTTGAGCTCTGCACTTTTCTGTCACTCATTTCACTCTGGTATCAGTCAAAGGGAATCTGTGGCATCCAGCAATAGTAATGTCATCAGCAAGCCGGTGTAGATTTGATGGGCCGAATGACCTCGTTCTGCACTGTAGGGATTCTATGATGCTATGAAGTCAAATAGCCAATCACATTAGCTGTGTCAACTGTAACTCAGTTGGTAGCACCACCGATGGAATTAGGAAGTTGTGGGTTAAAGTCCCGCTCCAGGACTTGAGCAGAGAAATTAAATCTGACACTCCAGTGCTACACTGTCACAAGTGCTGTTTTTTGATGTAATGTTAAACCAAGGTTGCATCTGCCCTCTCAGGTGGGTGTAAAAGATCCCAAAGCATTATTTTGAAGGCTGGGGGCAAGTGTCCTGGCCAATATTTATCCCTTAATCCACATTACGAACAATAGTTTATCTGGTCATTATCTCTCAACTTTTCAAAGGAATTTGCTGTCAATGTGCTGTGGATCAGTGCTGGGCCCTCAACCTTTTACAATTTATATAAGTGACTTGGAACACTTTGTTGCTACATTTGCTGATGGTAGAAAGATAGGTTGGAAAGTAAGTTGTGAAGCAGACATAAGGAGACTACAAAGGTAGGTTAAGTGAATGGGCAAAGCTCTAGCTAATAGAGTATGTGAAATTGCCCATTTTGGCAGGAAGAATGAAAAATATATCTAAATTGTGAGATTGCATAGCTCAGAGATGGAGCACTGTCGAGCATTAGGTCTCCTTATTTAAGCAAGGATGTAACACACGAAGCATTTCAGCAAACATTTATGAGATTAAAAACTTGAATGAGCAACTTACAACCCGTACAGTGCAGAATGAGGGCATTGAGCCCATCAAGTCTGCATCAACCCTCCAACAAAGCATCTTACCCGGAGGAGACCCCACCCTACCCATGTAACCCCACGCACTTACCCCACTAATCCCCTTAATCTACACAACTTGGGACACCAAGAGGCAAGTTAGCATGGCCAATCCACCTAACCTACACATTTTTGGGTAGTTTTATAAGGAAAGGTTGTACAAGCTAGACGTGTAACCATTGCATTTTGGAAGAATAAGAAGTGGTTTGATTGAAACATCTAAGATCCTGAGGGGACTTGACAGGTTGGATATGGAAATGATGTTTCCTCTCATGGGTGAATCTCGAACTAGAGATTATTTAAAAATAATGGGTAAAAAGACTGAGGTGAGGAGAATATTTTTTCTGAGGGTAGTGAACTTTTGCAACTCTGCCTCAAAAGACGGTGGAAGCAGAGTTGTTGAACATTTTCAAGGTGGAAGAAGATAGATTCTTGATAAGCATGGGGATGAAAAGTTAGTCAGTGTGAGCAAGAATGTACAGTTGAAGTTACAATCAGATCAGATATGATCTTATCGAAAGGGAGAACAGGCTGAAAGGGCTCAGTGGCCTACTTCTGCTCCTAATTTGTATGATTGCGCATCCTATGTTATAACAGTGACTGCATTTCACATGTATGTAGTCGCTGTAACATGCTTTAAGATGTCCTCAGGTCATGAAAGGTACCATATAAATGCAGCCCCTTTTTGTTTACATTGAAAAATTCTCAGACAATAAAGCAGAAAGTAAAAGTTTATTATCCTTCACTTTTTTAGGCTATCTTGTGCGTGATGTACTAGCCTAAAGACATGTTAACTGTTCTTGGTGGCTCCTGTTCCTCTCCAAAATGATTAAAGATTGGGACAGGGCAGCATGATGGCACAGTGATTAGCACTGCTGCCTTACAGCACCAGCGACCCAGGTTCGATTCCCGGCTTGGGTCACTATCTGTGCGGAATCTGCATGTTCTCCCCGCGTCTGCGTGGGTTTCCTCCGGGTGCTCTAGTTTCCTCCTACAATCCGAAAGACTAGCTGGTTAGGTGCATTGGCCATGCTAAATTCTCCCTCAATGCACCCATACAGGCACCGGAGTGTGGGGGCTGGAGGATTTTCACAGGTTTTTAAAAATCATAATGGAAGAATTTGACATTACACAAATATAAAAATTTGTTTCGCAGCCAGAAAGTCATAGTTACTGCGACACAATCTTAGTGCAGTTACACTTCATTCAACAAGGCATAACTTTTTCCAGGATTTTTAGTGAGATTAACAACATAAGTAGAAGCTCATGTCAAATCTTGGAAATTCAACAGATCACTGACAGCAGATTTCCGCAAGTAACTGCACGTGTACGAACACCAGAGGTTTCTGCCCTTGCATAGTTGTAATGGTAGTGAGCACTAACAGTTTCACCATCATTATAAATCACAAAAAGCGGGTAAAGCCTCAACAGACTATCTTGTGCGTGATGTACCAGCCTTTAAATAAGATGTGTTAACTGTTCCTGGTGATTCCTGTTTAGAAAGCAACATAAGGAGATGCATTTTATGATCCATCCTCTTTCCCAAGGTCCTCTACGAAAACAGAACCAAACATTTTTCAAACTGTACCTGCAACAGGCAAATGCCCACAAGTATCAACCATATTATAATTGTGGGAACAATGAAAGTTTGAGGTGAATAAAATCTTGCTCTTGTTGCTTCACAATGGAAGCCAGAAACTACCTTTGTATGAGTTAGATGGTAAGGTATGCGAGAACAATTATGGGGACCCATAAGAAATTAAGTCACTAATTTTCCATACTGATACAAGCTAAAGCTAGGATTTTTTAAAATGGTTCAAATTAGTTTATGCAGCTACACACCGATGCAACCCAAAGGCTTAAGAGTTAGAACATTTATGCTCCCCCCCCCCCCCCCGCCCCTAACACCCCACACAAATACCTTTGATATTCTCTCATGATACACCCACAAACTGATAATGGTTGCATTGCATAGCAATAGCTAATTCTATGGCCCTCAGTCAATAGCATCTGACAGCAATGATTACATGTCTGAAGATTGTAGTAGTGTTCTTGGCATTTCCATTCAACATTATGGGAACAAAGTACACTTTGAGAGAGCATTGCTCATCAGGACACATTTCGGAAACTCAGACATATACTGTTCAATGCTGGGATGATCGGAATTGGAGGATGTACAAGAGGCTAGAGATGGAGAAATACAGAATTCCAGAAGGGTTGCAGGGCTAAAGTATGTTGTAGAGATAGCAAGTGACATGGTCACAAATGAGAATTTAAAACTTTAGGTGTTTATTGACTGGGATTCAAGCACCAGAATGAGCTAGACTCGGTTTAGGAGAGAGAACGAGGTCATTAAATCATTGCTGTTTTATTAGGGAGCAATGTTGTCCAGAAAGTATCCAATGGGTCATGCACTGAATTTGACTTTCAACTGGATCAATAAGCTTTCCTATATGGGATTCAGAAAGATCTTCCTGCAGTTAGGACGAGCAGATCAATTCACCAAGAAACCCGAATGAATTTGTCTCATGGCACTACTAACCAATCCCAGGTATTACCAGCCCACAATACCCAATGTTGTTAGTCTGGATAGAGCCGAGTGCTCATAACTTCCAATGAAAATGGAATTGTACTAAAGGAATAGGAGATGGCAAATGTAAACGTGCAAAAAATGTCAGGATATTACAGTTCAGTTGCGGGCAAACTCCTAGTGAATATAATACAGCATAAAGTTAGTGAACACTTGGAAAGATACCAGGATCATCAAGGTTATGTCAGATTTGACTGGATCTTTTCAGAGCAAAATGCACTATATAGATGAAGTATCGATGCTGTACGTATAGATTTCTGGAAGGATCTGACGAGATGCTTTTCACATATCAATATTCTTGATCATCTTTTCAACTAATAAGGGTTTGGCAAATTAGATTGCAGGTTTCTAAAACAAAGCAAAATCACTCAAGTTTGAAAAAAGCATAAGAAAGTTGGGTTAGATAAGTTGACAAATATATGCTGAGGAAACAGACAGATCTTTAATTCCCTCTTACTTAGGAAGCAATTGGAGTTTTACATTCAAACTTTGGTTTGGGGATTAATAATTCCAGAGTCAGCTTATCTAACTGACTTCAACTAACCAGTTTGGATCAAAATGAATTTTCTATCTCTTGATTAGGTTACTCTCCTGCTACTGAGTCAATTGTCTCTTTCTTACCAAAAGTTAAGGAAAGAGCCAGACCACAGGACATGCATAATTATAGTCAGTTACCAGCTGAGTAGAAAAACATTAATGGACAGTTATTTAGAAAGGCAGCATTACAAGGAAATTCAGTGCATGACCGCCAAAGTGTACTAATGGGTGAATATCACCTATAGTAGTGACCAGAGACAGATTAGAAGTGAAGATTACTCACAGCTTTAAATAGGCAGTCTATCAAATAGCTCTGCACGTGATTAGTAGTGTTCGGAGCAAGCAGAATCTCATACTCACAGTTGGCATGGCTGGATCACTCACTTTCTTTCCATGGGTCCCAACCATTGGCAACAGCATGAAGAAACTAATCAACTCAGCACTCCAAAGCTGTATTTAACATTGAACTTTGGATCTGGTTAAACTTGCCTTTCACACGAGGCTTTTCACATTTAGTGAAACTCTTAGCTTTTGGAGTGCTGAGTTGTTGAGTTTCTTCGTGTTGTCAGTAGTGCTGAGTTGATGAGTTTCTTTATGCTGTTGTTAGGTGTGCTGAGTTTCTTCATGTTGTTGTTAACGGTTGGGACCCAAGGAAAGAAAGTGAGTTATTCAGCCGTGCAAACAATAGTTAAGTATGGCCATAATTTAGCTTCTAAATTCTGACAATGTGATACCTTGTACTGGATACATAGAGCACTTACACCTATTAGGTGAATGTATTTCAACAAGTCATCTTCTGATTACAACAGAAATCAAGGAAGACTGCTACTTTTACCAAACAGTCACCCATGTCTCAAACATCCCCAACAAGTCAGTACAGAAGCAGTGTTCTCCTTTGCAACTTTTGACAAAGGAACCCACAAAAGCCTGTATTAACTATTTATTTGCTAGCATTCCGTTCAATAGCTGAACTTCACATCATTTGAGCATCACCAAAAAGTGATATATTTTCATTATGTATCGCGAAGGAAACCATTTGAGACAATTTAACACGGTACTGTTCCTACAATCGAGAAAGAAATGGTTAAAATGTTAATGAATTAGGAATTGAAACAGTTTACTCAAAGTCCAGAAACAATAAGAAATTTCTTAACTTGTCTGGATAAATCAATAAATGTCTTATTTCCAGTGTGTTGGGAAGTGCTCAGACCCAGGTCCTCAAGCAGGAGTTGTCTAGCACAGATTCTATCCTTTATTGTGAACACAAGGAGATTAGTACATAGGAGGAAGTTGAGCAAGATAATCAGCATGTAGCTAACACATGGAAGCCCGCCTTCTCAACCTTGCCCCTCGCCTGAGGTGTGGTGATTCTCAGGTTAAATCACCACCAGTCAGTTCTCCCCCTCAAAAGGGGAGCCCCAGCAGCCTATGTTAATCTGGGACTATGGCAACTTTACTTTTTAGAAGTTAATGTGTTCACTACTTTGTGTTGCTCTATAAAGACAAGTGTGCCTGATCAGAACTATTGCTTTGTACATTCACATGTATATGGAACTTCATGCTACTTCACCAAATATTTTCTCAATTTACCTTCAAAAACTTACACAAGCATGCATGTTGACACTTGCGAAAGACATGATTAACCATTTCCAATCCAGTACATTCTGCAATTATGCTATTACAGTCAAACACTAGGTCCTAAATACAAGATGCTTAAATGGTTTACAGAAGCGACCAACATCACTGCATGCACAAAGATAACATGTTAAAGATTCACTACAAGAGTTAAAGCACATATCTTAAAAGGGAAAGGAGTCAGTGTTTGTTTGACAGTCTGGGAGGAGGGGGAGGAAAGAGAGAGAGAGAGAGAGAGAGAGAGAAAGAAAGAGGAGGAGAAGGAGGAGGAGGTGCAAGTGGAAAGAGTCAAGTGCAAGGATAATAAAGTAGGGACAAATTAAAGTTTTGAAGATTGGTAGGATATGGAAATTAATATGCCTCAAGAATCTTTCCTGGAACTTTCTTGGTTATATCATTCTTTGTGTCGAATTAAGACCAGGCGAACTGTAAGGAGGAATGTACAGAATATATGTTGGAGTGGGCGCATAGGTGACAGATGCCATTCAGAGAAATGTGAATCTGTGCAATTTGAGAAACAGAATAGTGAAAAGGAATATACAATTAAATATGACAAAGCAGTGCAGCATCAGAGAGATCTGGAGGTGCAGATACTGATCTTCAAAGTGACGGGAACACAAGTAGAAAACAAAAATTACAAGGAAGAAATTTTAGGTTTCACACAGGGGCAGCTTTTTTTAAAAATGGGAATATTTTGAATTTGTACAAGATGGAGTTTTGCATGTGAAGAGAGACACAACCTGCTCATCCTTTCTTGAAATAGGTAGAATACAGCAGAAAAGAACAAACACTTAAAAAAGACTGGGGATGATCGAATAGAGGTCTTTAAAAGGCTGTCACATGGCAGACAGAAAGTGTTTCTACTTGCAGGGAAGAAGGTCATCAATATAAGTTAGTCACCAAGAAAGCAAATGGTGAATTAGGAAAAAAAAGGCATAAAGACAGGAGAAAAATAAAATTAACAGGTTAACAGAGTTATTTTTCCACAGGTGTTTTGAGGCATGGAATGCTTCATTACAGCCAGCTATTGGAGTAGAACTTTATCATTTAAAAGGTAGTGTGATCCATCAACTTTTACCTTTCAAATACACAAGGAATGGGAAGCGAGATCAAAGTTGACGAGAATTAGAAAGGAACAATGAAATTAGCCTTCTTCTGAGCTTTTCTGTAACTTTAACGATCTTGGAAAGAATTACCATTGCATCCTCCATCCAAGCTTGTAAATAAGGATTGCTAAAAAAGGAAAGGCTGACAAAAATCTCTCTTTCCAGGAGCTATTCAAGAGGTCTGAATTTTTTTCTCCAGTGAATACAGGTATTGGACCCCATAGCCAAGAAGCTTGGGACCAGTCATGTGCCAAATTTAGGGATTTTTCTGGTCCTAGGCCATATAAGATACAAAATAAAGCATGAAAAATTAACAAAAGGGTTTTATACCTACATTTGCATCTGATCTACATCTATTCAAAAAGGTTGAAGGCAAAAACAAAGAAGAAAAAAACAAGACACTTCCCATATACACTATTCCCTTCATGAGTCACACACAATGAGGAGTTTGACTTGAGGAAAAGTTGTGCAGCTTAGTCTATACTCATTTAGAGTTTAGAAGAGAGGGGATCTTATTGAAACGTAAAAGATTTTTAGGGGGCTTGACAAGGTAGATGCTGACAGAATGTTTCTTCTGGTGGGGAGATCTAGAACTAAGGGGCACATTTTAAAATAAGGGGTATCCCATTTAAGATGAGGATAGCAAAGAATTTCTTCCCAGAATTTCTTCTCTCAACTAGTGTGTACAATTCTTTTCCTCAGCGAGCAGTGGAGGCTGGGTCATTGAATATATTAAAGGCTGAGTTGGACAGATTTTTGATAACAGGGGAGTCAAGGACTTATGGGGGACATGCAGAAAATTGAAGTTTATTGCCACAATTAGATCACTCATGATCTTATGGGAGGTGGTCAGGTTCAAATGGCCTACTCCTATTTATGTTCTTAAACATTCATCATGCAGCAAGTGTTCCAATTTTAAACTATTCTATAATGGCTCTCAAATAATAGTTGCTGTACGCATAATTATTAGATTTATACTTTAAACCCCCTTTCATCCTGAAGTGATGTGACAGAGGTAGTTTTCATTACTAGATAACTTCCAGAAGAAAAAGTGAGTCATAGCATGAAATGTTAAAACCTATAATTAGCACATAAATAAAGCTAATTCCAATTAAACTCAGTAAACAATCATAATTGTGATCTGATAGATATTAGCACCCATTCACTAAGCAGATAAAGGGTTTAATTTTCAGCACACTATTTTATATTTCAAAATAATATATTAATGACTTAACACAAATACCTCAACATAATGAATTATCTTGAGGATGAAATATTTGCATAGACACAAGTCAGCAACAAATGACAATGAAATAAACAAACATCTTAGTGTTAGTTGAAAGCCACGTTTGTGTAGCAGGTGAGACAATGGGCGGGATTTTACGACCTCGCTCGGACGAGACAGGAAATTCTCACCTGAGGTCAACGGTGATTTCTGTTGTCAGACCCTCGCCCACGCCAATTCCGTGCCATGGTCGGGTTCCAGCCACTGACTTTGAACTCCACACCAGTACATCAATGTTCTGACACACAACTAAGAGTGCTACAATCTATGCCAAACCAACATACAATACTGAACCAATTATAGCGACATGATATAGTGCCAACTGTGATGGAAACTGAACAAGGGATAGATAACTCAAGGGCAGAAAAGTTGACATCTCAATAGAGGCCATATGCCACATTTACCATTCCACCTCCGCAAGAATTTACCGTGTCTGAAGACAGCAATTGCAGAGAAGTGGCCAAATTGGAGACCATATATTTTCAAACAATACATTACCACAAAAAATACTGGTGCCAAGTCAAATTATTGAAATTTTCTACCAAGTATTTGTGGACTAGCATCATCACAAGGACAAAAAAAGACAGCCTTGCACCATATTCGTGGGGTGAATAGAAATGGGCAACAAACATAACCTCACTAGCCCTACCCACATCTTCAGATCAACAAAAACAGCTGTGAATTGAAAACTAGGTCAACAGCTTCCATTTTTGTTCATAATTAAAGCAAGGTTTTTGCAATCCAGACTTATGCAGTGTGAACTTTAGTTTATGTTCAAGTGGACTCGTCCCTGCTCATACAACCCTGATTGACTCAGAATTCCCTCAATCCTAACATTAGGGCAAAGCCTTCAGCCACCTTACCAGTTGACTCCAAGTCTCTTCCTAAATTCCTTCATCAGCAACCGGAAAATCCTCTATAAAACCTGCCTAGTGAACGACACTTTTTGTCACCTCTCCTCTGACTTGGTTGTGGTCTCGTGCCGAATTGAATCTCAGACATTTTGAGACATTAGACCGCACTACATCAAATCAAATGGGCTTATTCTCTTCCCCAAACAGCAACGGAGGTTGCACATATACAAGGCTGAGTAATTAGGCAGGTTTTTGGTTGACAAAGAACTCAAAAGGTAATGGGGAACAGGAAAGAAAACTATGATCTTAGTGAATGGCAGAGCAGGCTCGACGGGCTGAGTGGCATTCTCCTGTACCCATTTCTTATGATCTTGTATGCCTTTGACATATCCTAAAATGCTTCCAATTACTTTTGTGTTCAAAAACATTCATGCCTGCAGTTGAAATCCCAAGAACGCTTACGGCATGACAATTTGTTTGCTTCATTTGGTGCCATTGGTTTAGGGATGAAAGTTAGCCAAAAGACCAAGTCGTCTGAAGATCTCTGACGTCCCCTTGAACTGGCAGATTGGGCCCAAATATTTAATACAACAGACAGCAAATAAATACATAATGAAAAATACTCTAACTTAGCTATTCATATCCAGAACAAGCAAAAACAACAATGAACACATTACCTACCTCCCCACAATGTGTTAACTCAATGTTACAATTAATTGCACGGCTCTCACCTGAAGATTTTCCCTGCCAGGTTGATCCTACTTAATACAAAGCTGAAAAAAATAAATTGCTTTATCGAGAACTTCTATCTCCCTACAAATCAATCTACATCCAACAACATGATCCAAAAATTCTGTTCACATTTTGACCTCTGACAAATATCACAGCAGCAGCCGAGACAATCCACAAAATTCTAAAAGTCAGGATCCAGTTCCGCATCTTAGCCAAAAGCTTATCAGTTCGTTCTTAGGCCTCTGTATCTAGTTTCACCGAAATAGGCCATTATATTTTAAGTTGCATTGTTCACAGAGAGACTGATGTGTGAAAACATTAACTCTGCCCACTTTCAGTGGCAGAGGTGATTATTTTCCCTGATTGTTTCAGTCTGCTACATGATAACCTTTCGGTAAATAGCTTGGTGAAAAGACTTATGTTGCAATTTTACTGATTTTAGTTAGCTGCAGTATACCTACTGAACAAGTTAACAAGTGTTATAAGCTACAAAAAAAATAGAAACTCTGGAGAATCTAATTTTAGGCTGGGCTGTAAAGAATTTTGTTAAATCAATGCCCTAAAATGTGTGCAATCGTCTATAGTGACAACTAATTATAGCCTTAAACCTTGCTCTATATGGATACATTTCACCCCTTGACATTCAATGGCATTACCATCAAGCACAAGTCAGGAGTGTGATGGAATACTCTCCACTTGCCTGGACGAATGCATCTCCAACAACATTCAAGGAGCTCAACACCATCCCGGACACAGCAGCCTGCTTGATTTGCATGCCATCCACAAAAATTCACTTCCTCCACCACAGACACAACACTGTACCATCTACAAGACGCACTGCAGGAACTCACCAAGCCTCCTTGGGCAGCACCTTCCAAACCCATGATAACTACTATCTATTAGGACAAGGGCAGAAGACACATGGGAGTATCACCTCCTGGATGTGCCCCTGCAAGCCACAAACCATCTTGACTTGGAATTATATTACGAAGTCTCACAACACCAGGTTAAAGTTCAACAGATTTATTTGGAATCACGAGCTTTCGGAGCGCTGCTCCTTCACTTCTTACTGTGCCCACCCCAGTCCAACACTAGCATCTCCACATCATGGAATTATATTGTCATTCCTTCACTGTCACTAGGTCAAAATCCTGGAACCCCTCCCTAACAGCACTGTGGATGTACCTACTCCATAGGCCGCAACGCTTCAAGGCTGCAGTTCACCACCATCTCTCAAGAGGAATTAAGGATGGGAAGTAAATGGTCACTTAGCCAGTGATGTCCACATTCCATGAATAAATTGATTAATAAAAAAAGTAAAAATCAACTTAATTACATGTAAGTGAGATAAACACTAACTCAGGAAGTCTTACATGGAGTAACCTAACAGTAAAAGTTGGCATCCCACTGTGCATTCTCTATATATACCAAACTAGATCTAGAAGGTAAACAGGTAATCTTGCAGTGGAGCAATCTTTATTGATAGTGTAATTCTTAGCACAATCAGATTGTTCAGTAAGTGTTGTTCAATTGCAGAATCACATTTAATATTGGACACTATGTTCTGAGTTTTGCAAGCACAGACAGGTTGAATATAATCAGTACTCTCTGCCTGTTACGAACAGCTGAAATTCATATACCACATTACTCAATTGTGGACATAACGCCTTGTTGATTTGACTTTGCTTTGGCTCAACCTATTTAAGATTATCAGTCTGGCTTGCAATGTGGTTTACTTAACAGTGCTAGAAGCAGGGAGTTCTGTTCCGTCCAAACAGAAAGCGCATGTCCAGGTATTGCACCTTTTTCAATAAAAGAAAAGTTTGGGGGACAAAGTTCCCTGGTGCATTCCCCATGGGAACTCCTCAATCAGAATCCACTTGTCAACTAATCAGCATTTTTCCTAATACATGATAAATGGTTGCTCCCTCTGAAGCTATATTTTCTTGCGTGTGTCCTTATGAGTGCAAGACAAAAAGCTTCATTTTTCAGTAATACTCTACCTCTATACTAGCAAGCAACTACAAACAGTTTTGCCTAGTAATATTCTAAACAACAGAAAAATTAGCATCCTGAACACATGGAACTTCCTTACAAATAGATTCCAGCATTTCTCCAACAACTGATGTTAGACTAGCTGTTCCTCTTCCTTTTTTGAAAGCAGTGTAACATTTGCCAACTTCCAATCTAATGGGATCATTTTCGAATCCAAGGAATTTGGAAAATCAGAGTTAGCACATCCACCATAAGAAATAGGAACAGGAGTAGACAATTCAGCCCTTAGAGCCTGCTCCACCATTTAATAAGATCATGGCTGATCTAACACTCACTTAAGTCCACTTTCCTGCCTTATCTCCGTAACCCTTAATTCCCCTACTGATTAAAAACTTATCAATCTCAGTCTTAAGAATTTTCAAGGACTCGGCCTCCACTGCTTGCTGGGGCAAAGAATTCCAAAGTTTCGCCACTCAGAATAAATTCTTCCTCAAATCTGTCTTAATAGTCTTATTCTGCGACTATGCCCTCTGGAAACATCCCCCCCAACATTTACCCTGCCTCATCCCCAAGAATCTTATAACCTTAGAATCCCTACAGGGTCTGCACTGATTCGCCAAAAGGAGCATCTTACCCAGGTCCACCCTCCCCCTGCTCTATCCCTGTAACCCCGCACATTTATTATGGCTAATCCACCTAACCTACACATCTTTGGACTGTGGGAAGAAACTGGAGCACCCAGAAGAAACCCACGCAGACATGGTAAGAACGTGTAAACGCCACACAGCCCAAGGCCAGAATTAAACCTTGGGCCCTGGCACTGAGACAGCAGTGCTAACCACTGTGCCAACCGTATACATTTCAATTATATCACCTCTGATTCTTCTGAACTTCAAGGAGTACAAACCCAACTTGTTTAATCTTTCCTCATGCGGCAACCCTTCCATGCCAGGATCATCCTAGTAAACCTGCGCTGTACTGTCTCCAATGATAATACCTTTCATCTTAAATAAAGGGGGCTAAAACCATACACAGTATTCTAAAGTGGTTTCACTAGTAGTACCTTGTGCAGTTGCAGCAATACCTCTTTATTTTTATACTTCAGCCCCCTTGAAATAAAACCAGCATTCAATTTGCTTTTTCTATTACCTTCTGCACCTGTATGCTAGCTTTCTGGGTTTCATGAACAAGGACCCTAAACTTCCTTTGTGTTGCAGCTTTCGGCAGTCTCTCTCCATTTAAATAATAATCCACCTTGTTTCTTCCAAAATGAACAATCTCATTCTCCCCAACACTGAATTCCATTTGCCAGTTTTCTGTCCACTCACTTAACTAGTCAATATCACTAACAATTTATATCCTCCTTACACTTTGCCTTCCCTCCTACCTTTATATCATCCACAAATTTGACCACAGTACACTGTTCCTTCCTCCAAATCATCAATATATATTGTGAAGAGTTACAGTCCGAACACTGATCTCTGTGGCACTCCACTGGTTACTGCCCTGCAACTGCTTTTCATTACTCGCTGCTTCCTGTTAACTCGCCTATCCCAATAAAAACCTTATTTTCCCTGAGTACTGATGCCTTGGCCCCATGAATCGAAACCCTTTTTCCCCCACACCATGCTTTGAGTTCTGCATTTGATTCTCTAATCTCTTGACCCCATGCCAATCGGCATGTAGCTGCGGTAACAATGTAGAGATGATTAGCTTTGGTGGTCTGCTTTTTAATTTGGACCCAACTCCCCAAATTCGCTTAGCAGAATATCACTATGTCATTGATTTCTATGTGGACCATGACAACTGGATCTTCCTCCTCCTACACAAAGTTCCTCTCCAGCTGTGAGGAGATGTCCTTAAACCTGGCAATGGGCAGACAACACAACCTTCAAAAATTGCTGTCATGGCTGCAAAGAACAGCATCTCTCTCCCTGACTATACCGTCTTCTATCACAACCACATTTCTCTTCACTCCCCCTATTTGAAACGCATTCTTCACCATGGTCCCATGGCCAGTCCAGTCATCCACCTTGCAGTCCTGCTCCTCATCCACACAGATAGCAAGCACCTCGTACCTTTAGTGTAGGAGGGGCCTCAGCCCCTCCCCTGACTTTGTTGGACAAAGTCAGGGGAGGGGCTGAGGCCCCTCCTACACTAAAGGCTGATTGCCCAAACCTGCCTTACTTGCAGTCATACCCTTCTGTCTCTGACGATAGACCAACTCTAAAGTTCTGCCAAACTTAAAGGGTGTGACTGCCCCCTGGAACAAGTGTCCAGGTAACCCTCCTGATACCCCACAATTTCCACTACTCCGACTCTAGCTCATCAACACCAAGCCAAAGTTGTCTAAGTCACAGACATTACTGCAGATACAGTGCCTGGGTTTGTGATGCATCACAACATCAAGTTAAAGTCCAACAGGACTTTAACCTGGTGTTGAGAGACTTCTTACTGTGCTTACCCCAGTCCAACACCAGCATCTCCACATCACTGTGGTGCATGCCACAGACACCCAGATGCTGTAGCCACAGCACATCACCAGCCTTGCCATTTCTGTCCAAACTTGGTTAATAATTTACACATTTAAAGTAATACTGGTTGCCTCACCTAGCTTGGAGACAAAAGCAGGACTTACTAACCACTGGAGGCTGAAAAAGTAAAAAAAGGAGCACCTCTCTGCCCCATACACCAAATTCCCACCTGAACTGAATTTCCAATTACATACTCTGTCTGCATTTCACTCCAGCATAGTCCCCTCTCCGAATTCAGAAAAGTAATTTATATTCATCTTTTCTGCATATCTATGGAATAAAGAACATAACTCTCTTCCTTCACTCTTCCCAAACAATGTCAAGAATTTCATAGTGGGAGGTTCTCAAAAACTTTGAATAGAAAATATCACACCTGCAATGGTTAATTGGTGATATTAGTTCATAAATTTGAATTATTACCAACTCAAGTACCCACTTCACCTTTCATTTATGTTCTGTATCAGACCAATTAAGGCACAAACACATTGATGGAGCCAGACTGCTTTTATTAAAATTGATTGTTTATATTGCTCTGAATTCCTATAGGTACAATGACATTTTACACATTTTCAATTTTTATTCAAACTGTACATATATTATTGATTCATGAACAAATGCAGAGGGTTTACATTTGACATTTTTAATTCAAAAAAGATTTAAAATATTTTTCCTCTGGAACTCATACTTAACCATTGTAGTATTTTAAATTCCATCTTATTTTCATTGAACTGTATTTAATTTTCAAGTTAATCCATGTATTCCTGCCCAGAATTGATATCTATAATGGACAATGTACTACCATTAACTTTTCAATTAACTTCTACTCAAATCAGATTTGGACAGTATCATAGGAGCAGACATCAATACAATTTTGATCACAGGAGAGACGTACTTGCATTGGAGGCAGTTCAGCAAAGTTTCACCATGTTGATTTCAGGGATGAAGGAGTTATGAGAAAAAGTTGAGAAAGTTGGGCCTATTCTCAGTGAAGTCTGGGAGAATGAAGGGTGACCTTAGTGAAACAGAAAAGATTCTGAGAGGGCTTTATAAAGTAGATGCTGAGAGAATGTTTCCCCTTGTAGGGGATTTAGAACTAAGGGACAGAGTTTCAGAATGAGGAGTTTCCTATTCAAGACAGATGAGGAAGAATTTCTTCTCGGAAGGTCATTAATCTTTGGAATTCTGTACTCCACAGAGCTGTGGAAACCAAGTAATTTAATACATTAAAGATTTAGATAGACATGTTTTTGAACTTGTGTTACGAGGAACAGGCAGTAAAGTGGGGCTGAGGCTAAAATCAGATTAGCCATAATCGTCATGAGCATGTTTGAAGGGCCAAATGGCCTTCTGCTCTTATTTCTTATATTCTAGGTTTAAAATTTAATCCAGTCAATGGGATACAAAAGGGAGAATGCCAAACACAAATTTTCAATGTATTCATTACCATGTACGGAATATCAAAATGGGACAGATTCTTAAAGTACTGGTATATTTTATGCTCACAACTTAACAAAATGCAAGGATTGTTGCGTTACAGAAACTCTTAAAAACCGTATGTGCTGCATGAAGGTCCTCAACTGCAAAATCTCTATCTTCAAAGAAAAGGATTCAGCCAAGACCCAAGGTGTCACTATAAAAAGGAAATTCTTGGTAGGTAATTTACTTTTAAAAATAAATTCAAACACATTAAAATCATAATACTTTTAGCTACCTTCATAACACAGAGCTTGGTTTTAATAATGACAACAAGTATGGCCTAATTAAACACAATTTTAAATTAAAGCAAAATACTGCAGATGCTGGAATCTGAAACAAAAACAGAAAATGCTGGAAAAGCTCAGCAGGTCTGACAGCATCTGTCGGGAGAGAATAGAGCCAATGTTTCGAATCCGAGACTCAAAATGCTGGTTCTATAATTTTAGATTGTATTTTATATCTGTGGAGAGAAGCAATTAACATTTCAGGTCAATTCCCTTTCTTCAGAACTTTCTAACAAAAGGACTTTCACCCAAAATGTTAACTCTAGTTCTCTACAGGTGCTGCCTGACTTGATTATTTCTAACATGTTTATATTTCAGATTTCCTGCATCTGCCACATTCTGCTTACTTCATCTTTTTAAGGTAGGGACTCCTTGTTGGATTACAGTTGCATAGCCACCATTTACTGTTTGCATCTCATCCAATTGCTTTTGCCCCAATGGTGAGTATTGGAAACAATTTTGATCAAAGTTCAATCACCAAACCTACACCTGCAGCTGGCGATGATAATTTGGAGTCCTGGCCAAATTTCCTTTCTATAATTCAAGAGTTTTTGAGGCATATTGCAATAAACCAACCCGAGAGATCAACTTGGACACTAAACTTAGAACATTCCGAATTCCAACTAAACTGCTCACTGATCCACCAAAATATTACACACAATTTCTATTCACACAAAATCCCTGAACAGAAAAAGTGTTTTATAGTGCATTCAAGTCGGTGGGGATCAATTTCTGGAAAATAACTTTAGATTTCATTTAAAAAAGTGACATGTTTGCTCTGTTTTTTCTGAAGACTTGTGCCCATGTACTGTTTTTGTACCAAACACTGATTAAATTTCTGTACAGGAAACAGTCAATAACTTCCTTAAACCTCTTTGTTTACTAAATTATTGTAAGAAAGTGACTTGGTTTCAGGAAATCCTAATAGCTTATTTGGATTTTTGGCAGGTGATTACACAAAACATTTAATTATAAACATACAACTATTACTACTAAATGTTACTTACAAAATATAGCAAAAGTTTATTTTTTAAAATAAGGATTATACAATCTCAATGCAAAATTGGGGGTCGCAGGAATTTCCTGAACACTTCCCACACAGGGCAATCTCGATGACGTTTCTAAAATTGATTGGTGCCAATTGCACGTTGTTGCCGAATGCAAGTTGCGGCAAACATCACAAAAATATCGTCTTAATAATCTATTCTATGCAAGGCGTTAAAAAAAAATCAAAAGATGAGTATTCAAATATATACATGTTTCTGTAGCACCTACTAAACAGCTCTGGTGCATAACAGACAAGTCCTATCCATGTATATTTTAACCGTACTACGTTTTTTGTAATTGTATGCGCCAAAGATTACAAGCAAATAAGTAAACGTTTCAAAAACGTAAAAATCTTTTGACCCTCAATAAAAACGGATTAAAATCCGCCGCATATATTTTAAATCATGTATATTATAATAAAAAAACATTCATAGCTGGAACAAGCCACTACACCGCAGCTGTTGTCAAAGGCAAATTCCACATCCGAAGTCATCAGGATGATGAAGTACAGTAGAACTGCATGGAGAGGGAGAGGGGGGGAAACGTGGGCAGCGGTCCAAAAATGCCAGCGCTTTGGCACCACAACACAAGCCAGTCAACACTGAAGCTCAAGACTACGCATAAAAAACATAAATACAATTACTCGTGAGCTACTAGGAATGTACAGGCATTTCAGTAAATTGCATTCTGTACGGGAGAAATAAAATGCATTTCCAATGTGAAACAAGTACTGAAAAATGTTGTAGACTTTAATTCCACCTTGTAGTGGCTTGTCAATTTACAAACAAGTTACCGCATCTCATTGCGGTGCTGCTGTCATTGGATCTAAATTGCACAGGGACCGAAAAGCTCGGTTTTCCATCAGTCGATTTCAAATCCTACTCTCGCGGACTGAACGATCCTCAGGTCCCGCTTTGTGAAGGGAGGCTAAACTCCAACCGAAGCTTGCCTTCCACCGACCGATCGGCTGAAAACCAGCGCACAGAGCATTTGGCCATTTCATGCCGCTGACAGCTCCAACATTTTTTTTTTTAAATCCTGCAATTCAATCCATCTCTACACATTCAAACCCGCCTTGTCCTACAAGATAGAACCTGCGCCACTCTACAAAAATAAAAAGGCATAAAAACGCAAAATCATCTGGCTTACCTTTTAATTTCTTCCTGAGGCTCTTTGGCAGCTTTAAACTCGGGTTCTCTGGAAAGGTCAGGGGTGAAGGGGGGGGGGGGGGGGAGAGAAAGAAGAGAAAAGCCTTTTTTTTAAAGACCCATAAATTTGGCAAGACTCTGAAAACACGCAGAGAGCGGCTGACAGCTGCGGTCAGGATGGCGACGGGAAGCAGCGGCGGGTTGTACACAAACACACGGGTAAAGGAAGCAGCAGCAGCGTCGCTCGCCTCCCTCCCTACCAACAGCAGCCCCTAGACAGCGCAGCGCACACACAGACACCCTTAGCAACCGCACCACCAACAATTACAAACCTCATCAATTTAAAGTGCAAATAGAAGGGGGAAAATATCCAAGAGCGAGGGGAAGGGGAGGGGGGGAAACAAAAAAAAACAACGTTAAGAGTAGAGTGGTGGTGCTGTTGGGAAGAGGGGAAGGAAGGGGAGGGGGGAGGGAAGGGAAAAGTTGAGCTACTTTCTCTCCGCTCTCGCCGTCAGTGAATTGTCGGTAACGGTGCTGCAGCAGCCATTTTGTTCTAACTGAGAAGGCTAATCGCGCTGAGGAAACGACCCCTGACCCTTGTCTGGCTGACATGTGATCACAACCAAACACCGACCTAGCCTCCTCCTCCCCCCCCCCTTCCGCGCGCCAAACCGTCCCGCCTCCCCCCCGTTGCCTTGGCAACCGCTCCCACCTATCGCTCCAGCGCCAGTGCGTCACGTGATCGCCACTCCGACACCGCCTCCCCCCAAAAAACAATTTCAAAGAAAACGGTTCTCCGCTCGGCTCCGGGTTCAGACGCCCGGCTGCGGGAGATGTTTCATTCAGACCACCCCCCCCCCCCGTTAACCGCGGAGAGAGAAAATAAAGCCACCAGGTAAACAGTCGAGGAAGAAAAATTGATGTTTATTAATAAATAGCTCGTGAAACACAAAACACATCGCTTTTTGGGGAAGCCCGCCTCAAAACAAAAACACAGCCACCAGCCGAGGGAGAAAAAATGTTTTAAAATAAATAATAATGAAACTTGTGAAAATAAAACACCGCTCTCTGGGAGGCCCGCCTCAAATTCACTCCAGATCCAACCAGGCCGCTCCGAGCCACGTGACCAGGTTCCGATCCTGCCTGGTTGCCCTGGTAACTGGTCCACCCAATCCGCTATAAAAGCCCAACCACAAATAAGCCTGTCCTCAACATATACAAATGACCCAGTAATTGTCAATTGTACATGATCTGATACAGCTCGACTTCATCTGCTTAATAGGTACAGAGCTCATCTAATTCGACCTGGTGAAATAACCCAATCAAAATCAAATATATTACAGCTGAATTGGCACTCCTCCTTGTGCTGCAGCAGCACACATGTCATTGGAAAATACAGCTTCCATCCCCATTCTCTTCTCATCAGAGCTCTTCGCCTCGCACTTGAATTTGTCAAATAGACGAGGGGCAGATTTGTCCTTTGACAAAATTGGCAAATGTCTTGGATTCCAAATGAAAACCGACGTGTTTCTCCCCAGCCGCACAGGCAGGTTTTCGCTCCAGATCTTCTGGCATTTTGTCAAAAGAAAAACAACAGGGAGGGGGGCATGTTTCGCACCATCATTCTGGCAAGCCCGGCTCTACAAAGCGATCTCAAAGCGAAGGCTCCACTATTCCCCAGCACCATGGATATTGGTACCCCTAGAAGACATGGGGAACACCCCCAACCCTAGAACATAAAGGGGCAACCTCCCACCCGCCCCTTACCACACTCGATGTTTGGGTCACCCTCACACCATGCAGGCATCAGGGTGACCCAATGCCTCCCCACCCCCCAATCATCGCCAGCATTAGGGCATCAGTACCTGTCCCACTCCCCATCGCAATGCAAGTGCAATTCCCCCCCACCCCATGGGGTTCATTAGAGTGCCTGCCAGGGTACCTCTCCGCTTCTCAGAAAGGTCATCACGACTGGCCTCTTTCTGTACTGTAGGGTTTCTATGATTCTATGACTGGTTTTCTTTTTTGATGTCACATCGGGAGGGAGACATAAAGTGACTCCAAAGGAAATGACATTATGCCATTTAAGAATATTTAAATGTATTCAAATTGATGGTAATCAGATTGCCACCTTGCTGGGCATGAATCTGATTACATTGCCAGCAGGGGAGATCTCAAAGTGAGATTTTGCCACCACAAATTCCATAATGGTCCTCACATGAGACTTAGCAGCCATAGTGGGCCCAGAAAATCGCGGCCAATGTCTTTCTGTTGAAACAATAAAATGACATAACATTTTTCTTTAGGTTATTTTAAAAACCTCTAACTTTCACAATTGAAACCTTGTGATCAAAGTGCCAGACTATATGAGTGAAATTTCTGTAATTAAATGTCCCATGAGTTTAGACAAAAAATGTGACAAATGTGGTTCTTTGAATATGAAAAGAATTAAAATGATTCCATTGAATTTTTCTTTTTTTTTACTTCTCTGCAGAGTTTCAGCTCTCCTTTCACCTCCTCTCTGGAAAGCATTGACTCCTTCCTGTGGTACGTAGGTCCCAATCACACTCAAATACTTCACACAGGTGATCATTATGCCTGTGAAACTTGGCAGTCAATGTGAGTCAATCGCAGGGGCAGCATAGTTAAGCTCAACACTATAATCATACCAGTGCCCCTTTCAGCTGAGATTGCTGTATACCGATCAGGAGTCAAAATCCAAGACCTTCCTAACCCATAAGTACTGAGGCTAATTGCGGCACTCCGATTACAAAGCATGGCTGAGATCAAGTAACAGCACCTAGCAATGATTTGGGGTCTCTCTACTTTGTATAGCTCAACTATGACAAAATAAGATTTTACAATGACAAGGTATTTAAATTTTTGAAAATCATTTTTGTTCCACACTTATCATGATTTATTTCCTGACTGCGCCCAAGACCTCCAAGGCTGCTGCCAACAACAATCTTGAAATGCCCGTTAAAAGATGCACAAAAACAATCCAGGATTACTTTCTATGCAATTTTTTTCTTCTCCTGCATCCTTTTTCCACCAAACAGAAATACATCATGTTGGAGTCATAGATGTGAACAGACTTGATTTGCACTATGCCATCAGGCTAGCAATGGGCGGCACAGTAGCACAGTGGTTAGCACTGCTGCTTCACAGTGCCAGTGACCCGGGTCACTGCCTGTGTGGAGTTTGCATGTTCTCTCCATGTCTACATGGGTTTCCTCCGGGTGCTCCAGTTTCTTCCCACATTTTGAAAGACGTGTTGGTTAGGTGCATTGACCCGAACAGGCGCCGGACTGTGGTGACTAGGGAAATTTCACTGTAATTTCATTGCAGTGTTAATGTAAGCCTTAATTATGACTAATAAATAAACTTTTAAAAAAACTTTAAACCTTCTCATTGACTTTGGAATGAAGTTAGCAATACAAGTAGGGGACCATCACGGAATTTGTCAGCTAGTCACCATTGATTTTCACGAGTTTATTTGTAAAGTACTTAAGAATTTTTTTTCAATTTTATTCCTCCTAAGATTTATTATATTTGTTGTAAACTCTCAGTGGGTAACTTTTTCAAAAGTCTTCCAAGCAGTCTGTTTGTGGACAAGGTGCACTAGTGATGGTGAGTGGACACTCTCCTAGAGAATCCAGTTGACTAACATCTGTGAAAAGCATCAGCCTCACCACATCTTGACTGAAATGTCATTCGAGTGTGCAGAAAAGTCCCACTGCTAATCGTAAATAAATCTGTCAATTTCAATATAAATATGTGGTATAGTTGCAGATGTAACTGGTTTTCATTTTCTTTATACCTGAAGATAATTTATTAACTGTATTGCTATGAATTTTAATTACTAGAAATGTTTTCCTGACTTTTTTATACTTTAAATTATGAAAATTTTGTACCTCTGTATTTTTAGCTTAAATCAACAGCCCAAAGATGAACACGTAATACACACACAAATATATTACACGATTGTTTTATGAAATAGTAACATTCTGTTGAATTTTACTGATAGTGAAAAATTTTTCAGCTATCTACATGAAATAGCAAAGACATTTAATTACAAATAAAATTGCATTCCCAAGGACCACTATCAGCACTGTGAATGACTATCACAGCGTGGCAAACCCATGTACGTTCTTTGAGAATGTACATTTTAGAATCTAGATTAAGTTCTCTGAGAAATTGTCTGTAGATTTGACGTACTACTGATGTAACTGTCAGTTTAAGTTAAAGATTATTCAAAATGTAGTCAGTGGATTAGATCAATTAAAAAAAAACTTTAAAAACAGATTTCTGCATAAAGCCAAAATACTGAGGATGCTGGAATCTGAAACAAAAACATAAAATGCTGGAAAATCTCTGCAGGTCTGACAACATCTGTGGGTCAACCTGACTCGAAGCTTTGGCTCTATTTTCTTTCTATAGAGACTGTCAGACCTCGTAGAATAGAATCCCTACCGTGCAGAAGGAGGCCATTTGGCCCATCGAGTCTGCACCGACCATAATCGCACCCAGGCCCTATTCCCGTAACCCTGCACATTTACCCTGTTAATCCCCTGACACTACAGTCAATTTATCATGGCCAATCAACCTAGCCTGCACATCTTTGGACTGTGGGAGGAAACCGGAGCATCTGGAGGAAACCCACGCAGACACGGGGAGAGTGTACAAACTCCACACAGACAGTGACCCGAGGCCAGAATTGAACCCGGGTCTCTGGCGCTGCGAGGCAGAGGTGCTAACCACTGTGTCACCGTGCTGCCCACCTGCTGAGATTTTCCAGCATTTTCAGATTTCTGCATAAGTTTGGCTCCAATTGCAAATTTTGCTCAAAGATTCAAATTTTTAATTAATGTTTCAAACACAATGTTAAATATAATTATTGGCATCATAACATGTGTTTTATTGTTTAAAAATATGGAAGTGAACACTATTTTGTTTGCCAGCCGAGTTATAGCTTTTACAATAGGAAACTAAATGAAAGGTATTTTGGATATATTTATATACAAAAAGGGAACAAGTGGAAAAAGCAGCAATTTAGCAATGTCTTCTAAATTGTTGTTTTGAATGTGGCAAAGAAAGGCAGGCCAGATACCAAGCTCATGGGACAACTTTAAAATAAGCTGTAGCATTGGCATGGTAATATAATGCTCAGCCTAGTTGTTCCTTGGAGTGGCAGTTCAAGTTTCCAATTCCCACACAGAAAATTTATGAATTTTGGTCACACAATCATTGGAAAGAATCAAATGCAAGTTAATGACTTTTTCACACTGAAGAAAGGAAAGATGGAGGATGACTGCTAAGTGTTTGGAGTGGCACTGATAGATACTTAGTGGCAAGCTGCCTGTCCCATCAGGATCTTGCAAAACACACTAAGTCCTAAAAAAAAGAGAGTAGGATAAAACATTAATAATGGGAATATTAATAAGTAAAAATTTATTTATTAATATTCCTATACTTATTTTGCATTGTATTAGTGCAAAAGGTAAACTTATCAATAATTACCAGTCACAAAAAAATCCCAAAAAGTATATACTCATTCTAAATGGTTTTAAACATGACTAAAGAATTTGTGATTGAAAGAATGCAAATTTACAATGATAAGAATGCACACTTAAAATAAATTACAAATTACTGTGCACCAGATTTTCACTGATTTGTTGGGATTTAAAAATGTCATATCAAGTATCTATATAGCTCAATATTTCTTACCTGAATAGATAAAGCTGGAGAAAAATTGTCTGATTTGAAATTAACTTATCATTTTTACTCTGACATATCACCAATTGACACTAGCGACCGTGCTGCACTTTCAACAAATTAAAGCAAAGAAACCTTGAAGAGTTCTCCAGTCGATTAAGGTTAGATGATATCTGGCTCCATATAATATTTCTAAATTAGGCAAACATGTAGCTTGCAGGAACTAAGTATTGTTTGTTGTGTTCAATTGTGCTGGGTGAATGCATTAGCTGAACTGATTTCTAATTCTTCTAAGGGCACTGCGGGGATTCCACAGAGACCAACACATTCATAAATAGAAAACAACTGTCTCGCAGAAAAAAAGAGGTGGCACACAGTGATGCCAATGCAATGTAGACAAGCTGGTTACTGCCCATTTGATAAGATAAAGCCCTCTAATGTTTAAACGATAGCCTGCACTTCTCACATGACTATCCCTATATATTATAGATTATCAATGCAGCTTTAGTTCCCTCTGCAACTAATGAACAAGCACTAAAATCAATAACTGCAAAATGTGGATTTGTGTGCTGCTTTGCAACAAACAGTAAATGGTATGCAGGCAGCAGAATGCTCAGGTGGGGGTGGGCTGCATGAACCCCCAGAGGCCAGTGTATTTGTCATTTGGCAAACCAAGATAGATGTAGAGCACAAATTCATCAAAGCTTTCTCCAAAAGGAACACAATTCTTGTTCCAGTGTTACACTCCATCTATCTAGAGCCTGAAAAATGAATAAATAATGAACTGTTCATGTCAGATTTCAGGAACAAGCGGCATACAATGATTCAAAATAAGAGCTCACTAATAAAATAATCTTTTATAATGAAAGTAATTCCTTAGTTCAACATTTTAGTGAGATTCAGAGCTGTTATAATTTAATGTTTTAACAAGACCCCAGTTTTAAATGTATTCAAATTCAATCATCAATGAAGAATTCAATAATATTTTTCGGTTTATGTTTTCACTACTGCCTTAAGCATGCAGCCCAAACAATAGTATTTCAGTACTCTGCTGGCACAAATTGTATCTGACGTTGCAGATGAAATCATTTTAAGTGTATTATGGCTGTGAGGAAAGGGAGCAAAAATGAGGCACTTTATTTAAAACAGTAGTAACATATAATTAACTGTTATCAACTTTAAAGTTCAGTGCTAAACTCAAGGCATGATTTTCTTTATATCAGACTTCAGCATTTTGCAGTGAGTGGCTTTGTCTACAAACAGCACAGCAGCTCTACTTATCATGGCAACGTCAACACTGCAGTGCTGGTTCCTTTGTTTCTCCTCTAGTGATAGAGCCAGAACCTAACATCTCATAAATTATATCAGTGTGATCGACAATGATGGCATTGTTTGTAAACATAAACAGGGATGCCAAATATTTTGGTCCATTAAAAAGAAATATCATTACAACAAATTGACCTAGAAGTACAGTATTTTGGAATGCAGTCATTTTAATGGTGAACTTTAAAGAGACAGATAGTTCATATGGGCATGAGCTATTACAAATCTAGTGAGGGTAAAAGTAATTGTTTTAAGACATTAGTCTAATTATTATTCAACTATCACAACATTCCTTTTTCTTCTTGTCTAACTTAATAAAGAGATCAATGTGATCCTTACAATCTGTGATACAACTTGTTATCTGTTGGTCAGCTAAATAAACATGATAACTTTATCGCAGCAAAGCTTTTATGTATTAACTGTGATTATTGCTTAAGGTAAAATAGTGCATAGAATCTGTAAATAGTTTTCTTTTTAAACATAATGTTAGTTTCATTTAAAGTAAAATTATATTTGATACTTCTGGTTAAACATTTTTACCCTTGATAGTTTAGGCAAACAGCAGCCATAATACCTTAACCTTAACTCATAAAAAAGAACTGATATCAAATCTATGCTGCTACCATGTCAGTATGTTCCTGCAATACAAACAGTCGTTGTACATCCCCCTTTATCCTTTGTGAAAAACAACTTTGATAGGCATAAAATGCTTCTCCTCGTATTAAAAACACATACATCACTGAAGAGCAGACTTAGTTGACTTTACCTAACACATTTCTTTTTTTGTTGAAACAATTTAGCTTTATAATAACTGCATGATGGCATATGAACTGCATTTTCCTACAATGCATTCTTTTCGCCTTTATATTACTGCCCTGGATCAACTATCCCGTTACCCTGTGAAATTCTTGTCATATTGTACAATAATACCAAAGAATTATAATCTGACATTAATTTCTTAAAAAGGCAACTACTTTTTTGATAACCCTGAAACCTACCATGGGGCTAAATTAAAGACAACACATTTGACCTCTTGAAAACAAGTAAATCGCAATGAAACGTAGGCCGGGATTTTCCAGCCCCGTCATGGCTGGCCCGCCGCAGGGGATGCTTCGGACCAGCAGTTGACTTTCAGCAGGACTGGATGGGGCTGGAAAATCCCACCCATAATCACAAAACAGATTATGAACAAGTCTAATGTCCTTTCAGAGAGATTGTGCTCAGAAACAGCTTCATTGTACAAGAACTTGTCTTTGAATGAAATATCTAATTTATCTATAATGAAAATGACAGTGAAATGTGCCCTTTTAACTCTTTAATTACTAAAGTAATAAGCAATTTTAAGAATGGTATTTGCTTTCCTTTGTTCTTTCCCCATCACATCACACATCATTCGCTGGTCAAAGGAGTGTTAACAAGCTTGCTCCTTGGCTGCTGCCAACGTTGTTCTCTTCAGCTGTTAAGGCACGCACAAGATTGGCCTCGGGTGACTTGGCTTTGACTTTTTTGCTTTCTCCTTTTTTGCATCTCTCAAGCAATTTTCCTTAAAGGCTCAAACTAAATTTAGAAATTGATTTTCATCTGCTTGCCTTAGAATGTGGGCCTTGAAACTGGTTGGGCCACGCTCATTTCTCGGCTGGAAGTGCATTGACTGCTATATTGATGTAAGTCACACCTGCAACATTGAGTAGCCATGGACACAGCCGGTGGTGGGCTGGCTGTGTTCAAGAAATAAGGTCTACATGCAGCCTACAATTTTCCCTTAAAGGAACCACTGCAGGCTACCATTAACATAGCGTTCAAAACTTGCTTATCTCAATGTAGAGGCATAGGAGTAGGAATGCTATCAGCTACTGCACCCCACCACCTCCCCCAAATGAACAACGCTGCCCTTTCCAATGCTGACTGCTATCTACCACAGTCGTTGCTGTCCTCTACCCACGCTTGCTGATCCCAGCCACCAGCACTCAGCCCAGATCATCACTGCCCTCCCTCTTGATCACTGCTCTACTCCCTCTCATTGTCACCCTTTGCTGTAGCCCCTTCTTCTGATTTACGCCCTTCCCCTTTTTAAATACTTTCCCGTGCTGGCATTACAATGTCTGATCTCCAATTGCTCTTTGACAAGCTACCTGGTTTCATTTGCAGTGATGCTGAAATCCAATACCTAATATTCCATGTACCTCAGGCCTGACCATTCAGGTGCTGTTACTAAGTTATAATATCTATAATCTTTGTACTTGTAATACTGAATATTCCATTATCATAGACATTATTAAGAAAATCTACATGAGAAAAACCAGGTCTAGACTTCAAATGATTTTCAAGAACAAAGAACAGTACAGCACAGTAACAGGCCCTTCGGCCCTCCAAGCCTGCGCCAACCACGTTTACCTATCTAGACCAATCGTTTATATCCCTCTATTCCCCGTTTGTTCATATGTCTATCAAGATAAGTCTTAAATGTGGCTAACGTAACTGCCTCACCCACCTCACTTGGCAGTGCATTCAAGGCCCCCACCACCCTCTGTGTAAAAAAACTTCGTAAGATGTTTAACAACACCAGGTTAAAGTCCAACAGGTTTATTTGGTAGCAAAAGCCACACAAGCTTTCGGAGCTGCAAGCCCCTTCTTCAGGTGAGTGGGAATTCTGTTCACAAACAGAGCATATAAAGACACAAACTCAATTTACATGTAATTTACAATTCATGTAAATTGAGTTTGTGTCTTTATATGCTCTGTTTGTGAACAGAATTCCCACTCACCTGAAGAAGGGGCTTGCAGCTCCGAAAGCTTGTGTGGCTTTTGCTACCAAATAAACCTGTTGGACTTTAACCTGGTGTTGTTAAACTTCTTACTGTGTTTACCCCAGTCCAACGCTGGCATCTCCACATCATAAAAAAACTTCCCCCACACATCTCCACTGAACCTTTCTCCCCTTAATAAAAGCAAATTACTGCGGATGCTGGAATCTGAAACCAAAAGAAAAAATGCTGGAAAATGGTTTCTTTCCCCCCCTTATCTCGAACTTGTGCCCCCTTGTAATTGTCATTTCTGCCCTGGAAAAAGGCTTCCAACTGTTCACCCTATCTATACCTCTCATAATTTTATAAACTTCTATCAGGTCGCCATCAGCCTCCGTCTTTCCAGGGAGAACAATCCCAGTTTATTCAATCTAGCCTCGTAGCTAAAACCCTCCATACCAGGCAACATCCTGGTAAACCTTTTCTGTACTCTCTCCAAAGCCTCCACGTCCTTCTCGTAGTGTGTTACCAGTATTCTAAATGTGGCCCAACCAACGTTTATACAACTGTAACATAATTTGCCAACTTTCATACTCGATGTCCCGTCCGATGAAGGCAAGTTGCCATATGCTTTCTTCACCACCTTTACCACCTGTGCTGCCACTTTTAAGGATCTGTGGACGTGTACTCCCAGATCTCTCTGTGTGTCTATGCTCCTGATGCTTCTGCCATTTATTTTATAGCTCCCACTTGAAGTGGATCTGCCAAAATGCCACTCATTTGTCTGGATTAAATTCTATCTGCCATTTCTCCATCCAATTTTCCAGCTCTATCTGCCCCATTTTTCCATCTCAGTAAGAAAAGCCAGTAAAACTTGGGAAATGACTGGTACTGGTCCAAACTGGTCTTGTATACCTTAAAATGAAATTCCAGTTTGAACCAGTACCAGTTAAGTTTCCAAGTTTTACTGGTTTTCCCTTCTGTCCTATCAATATCTCCTCAAAGCTTGCTTTAATCCTCAAAATAATTTAGTATGCCTCCTATTTTAGCATCATGTGCACATTTGGGCATCAATCCCTCCAGCCTTACATCTAAATTATTGATGTACACAGTGAACAGAAGTGGACTCAGGACAGAACTTTGTGGCTTAACATTACCCACTTCCAATCAGTCTGAGAACCTGCCTTTGACTCCTTTTCTGTACTTCCTCTTATCTAACTAATTGTTTATTCCAGATTATTCCAATCATCTCTAATAGTTTCCCATATGGTACCTTGAGAAAGGATATCTGAAAGTCCCTGTACATCCAATCTGCTGCATTTCTCCATTCCACCAAGTTCATCACCTCGACAAAGAACACTATTAGTTTTGTCAAGCCAAATCTTCCTTTCTAAAATCTGTGTTGCCCACTCTAATTATTTTATCTCCACACTAATTATTTTATCTTCGTTTATATATTTAGTAATGTTATCGTTTATATTAATTTTAAAAATACTCTATAATTTTTACCCAATTTGTTCCACCATTCCCCTCATAGGCCTGCTGGATCCTAGCAGGTCCCAGAAATGTGTCCTTATATTTTAACCAACTTTTTAAATAATTCCCTTTTAATTATTCTATCTCTCATCTTGCTTTTAACAAATTCAAACTCATCCTTCCCAGTCTCTTTTTCTTATATGAAGACCGGTGTAAAATATTTTGTAAATAATCCCTGTCAAATTTATTAAAGTTCTATGCAGATATTTACAGTTATATTTTCTACAAAAATTACTCCTAAACTCATGGAATAAAGTAATATTTGGAACATTAGTGCCAGGTGGAATTCTAACCCAGGTGAGAGTCTGAATCATTAATTTGTTGTTGCAACTAATTTGTTACAACAAACCACCAAACATTCTTTAAACTTGTAGGCGTTTATCAGTTGCACTGGATACAATAGAATTCAACTAGCATTGTATAGCATGATTAATAACACATTTCGCACCTAAGCTACAAGTTTATGAATTACATTTGTAACTGCAGGCAATAAATAAGTATAAGTACAAGCCATAAGAATTGCTATGAGCAGGAGAAACTTATACAAAAATATTTTACTAAATCAGAAACATGTTATTTAAAATGGAAAACTATGGAACAGACATGATGCAGAGTACATTAAGATTAATTTTTCTTCGTACTGTGCCTAAACAATATGCGGCTAAAAATAAAATGGATTTCTATTTTTCTCTGAAATTGCCCCACATCACATTCAGTAAAACTATTGTGCTTCAACTCAAGGGCGTCATATTAAAAGACTTTGCAGAACATGAGGCAAATTCCTCAATTTCCCTCCTGCCAAACTCTTTGACCCACTATTTCATTGAGCTGCCCCTTCGGTTGCACGTGTCACGGCAAAACTTCAACCACCTGCTGTTCCGAGCTCTATTGGCTCTATGGCTACTCTGAAACTTTGGCTTTAGCTACTGCCACAGTGTCATCTGCTATCACTCCAAATCCCTTAATTATTGAGCAAATGCTGAACAAAATGACAGTTCTACCTTTCTTCCAAACATTATGAAGTATTTACAGCACAGAAACTGGACAGTTGGCTGAACAGGTCCACAACGTTGCTCACATTCCACACAAGCCTTCTTTCAACCTTCTTTATCTAATCCTATATATCCTTCTATTCCTTTCCCTTTGTCTGCTTATCTTGCTTTCCCTTAAATGCATCTATGCTATTCGCCTCAACTACTCTTTGTGGTCACATTTCCACTTTCTAACAATTCTCTGTGTAAATAAGTTTCTCCTGAACTCCCAATTGCATTTTAGAATCATAGGATCCCTAACAGTGCAGAAGGAGGCCATTTGGCCCATTGAGTCTGCACCAATCCTCCGAAAGAACACTCTACCGAGGCCCACTCCCCCACCCTATGCCCAGAACCACGTGCATTGATCATGGCTAATCCACATAACTTGCACATTTTTGAACTTGGGAGAAAACCAGAGCACCTGGAGGAAACACATGCAGGCACGGGGAGAACATGCAAACTCCATACAGTCAACCAAGGCTGGAATAGAACCTGGGTCCCTGATGCTGTGAGGCAGCAGTGCTAACAACTGTGCCACTGTGACTATTTATGACTCATAGTTCTGGTCCCATCCTCAAGTGGAAATGTCTCAATGTCTACCCTATCAAATCCTTTAATAATCTTAAAAACCACTATCAATTCACCATTCAGCCTTCTCTTTTCTAGAGAAAAGAACCCTAGCCTGTTCAATCTATCCTGACAGATATAGGTGGCGATTCTTCCAACCCGCTGCGCTACCCGAGCAACACAGCGAGCTGGGAGACATCAGTAGGGGCCATTTAGCGAACTTCCTGCTGAGTATCGTGTCCTCCGCGCGTCTCTGGGACCAAGTTTTTCAGCGCCATCAGCTCCACACTGGAAATCGGCAAGGAGCTGATTACAATAGGGAAATCACGATTTTCATTTGATTAGCAGGCTCAGGACTGAATTCTCCAGGCCCATTAGCGTCTCTCCACTCCACCACCGCCCCCCCCCCCCCCCCCACCCCGCCACCTCTTGCCGGAAGTGGTTCACTCCAGCGGGGTTTACTCCTGCTCTCCCCACTAATGGAGAACAGACAGCCTGACCCCGCTGGAGGGAAGAAAGGGCATTGAGGCCCCCCGAGGAAGTCAGTGGTAAGGAGGAGGTGGCCCTTGGGCAGTGCCAGACTGGCACTACCCACTGGGAATCAGGCAGTGTCAAGTGGGCGAGGCCTATTGGGGGCGATCGGTGGGGTAGGGGGCACCCACTGCCACTCTGCATTGGGATCACTGGTAGAGGGAGGGAGGAGGGTGATCAGGGCTGGCCATCTGGGGGGTCGGGGTAGTCAAGACTGTCGGGTCATAGGGTGTGGTTGGGACTGTTGGTGGGTGCGTGGAGATCAGGGAATCAGGCTGGCGGGTGGGAAGGGGAGGGGGAACATTAGGGCTGGCCCAAGAGGCCAGTGAATAGGGGGTGGGGGGGATCGGATGGCCAGTGAATAGGGGGTGGGGGTTTGCAGGGCTGGCCAGCGATCGGATCGGCCAGCAATCTGGAGGCCGGCGATAGTGGGGGGCATTGCACATGCGCCAATCTCCACGCTGACAGATCAGCGCATGCTCAGTGGCCCTCTCAACGTTATGCTGCCGGCCTCTCGGGCCACAGATTTCCAGCGCGAATCCAATGAGAGACTCTGTAATGCACAGGGTGTCGGAGATTCATTCTGGAAATCACACTGAAAAAACCAGCAGAATTTGCTCCCATTTTCCCACACGTTGCGAACTTAGAATTTTCTTGGCAGAATCCCGGCCATAATTTTTCACAGATCTGTTATCGTTCTAGCAAACCTGTTTGCACTTTTTCCACCCCGTTTATATTTTTATAATATGGAGATCAAAAATGTTCCTAGTGGTTCAAGTGTGATCAAATCAAGGTTTTGCATAAGTTTAACATAGCTGCTCTGCTTTTCAACTCTTCTTCTTTGAAAATGTACCAAAATGTTGCTTTTTTAATGATCTTATTAAACTATGTTGCTACTTGTAGTAATTTGCGCAGTTGTATCTCCAGATCCTCTGGCCTCCTGTCCATTTGGACATTTGGGGGGTAATATCAGCTAGCGAAATTGGGCAGGTTTGCATTGAGTAAACTAAAGGCATAACGGAGTTGGGATAATGAATCTCCTCACAAAAATGGGAACACATTTTTAAGCATTTTAGTGAGTCTGTGTGTCTCAAATTTTATTTCTCTTTAAGCTTTAAGGTTGGTTGACTGGTTTTAGTTTGTTCTTAGTTAATCCTTTTACTTTTGTTACTTAAGTTATCCCCGTTCTTTATCCTTGATCTGCCCATTGCTCTAATTTTTCATTTCGCTTGTCTTCAAACTTGTATTATTTTCACCAGTTCCTCCCTTATCTTTTGAAATTAATCAAACTGAGACATTCAGATAATTTGCAAGCGCGCACTGCATTACTTACACTGTGGAAATTCCCAGTTGCATTGTGTGAATTATATTTAATCTGCAGATTTGTACTATACACCTTTCCATAGCCCATCTAGCCCACCTCAGCACACAACAAAAGACACAAATTGCAGCTTTGCATTAGTTCAACCTAAAAAAAAGGTTTTAGGTAGTTTTGGATCAAAAGCAGTGCTGTTTTTATTTGTGTTTTTGTCATTATTTACTTTTATTCTTCTGTTTTTAGCTCCCTTCTTATATATCTTTCCGAAACTAAAAGGATAAGCAGATAATCTGCTCCCAAGCCCCAGCGAGTTGAGTATTTGGTACTTTTGACATTGGGCCACTTGCAATTTCACAAGAGTGCTTCATGGCGATGTATGCTTCACTCCTTTCCCAAAAGCAACCATCTGCCACTTGACAGCACTCTTGAAATCAGAAATTTGCCATGTGGGACTTCGTAGGACAAAGTTAGAGTCCTTCACCCTTGTAGTGATAGTTGAGAATTAAATGTTTTTATTAATTGCTCTCAGTTATACAATATTTTATACAAGCTGTATGGAACACATTGCCCTTTTAAATAATTAGATTAATATCTGCATTAAAATATCAAACAGAAAACTGTCAGACCAACACATTACATGATTGCTGATATCACCAAGAGTAACTTATAGGCTCTAGAGTAAAGAGAACCAAGAGCATTGGTCACAATTCATTGATTCCTATCTTTGGGTAAGCATCATGGTCAGGCTGCTCCCCCATTACAGAATAAGTGTTCTTTCCTCCAAAAAAAATACGCCCAAACTTACTCACTGTATCATTTAGTATTTTATTATTCGGTTTTAGTTCCATCCTTAATTTGTACCTTTCCCAAGCTGAAAGGATAAGCAAGTAATCTGCTCCCGAGCCTCAGTCAGTTGAGTAGTTGGTACATTTGACATTAGGCCACTTGCAATTCTCAGCAAATATTTCAAGACTTCAATCTTTTAGTGTGTAAAAAATCAGTGCACCAAGCAGAACAAGCATGATGCTCAATTTCCTGAGGTTAACATTGGGTAGTGGTGTCTTGCTGGTAGAATGCATGCAACATAGAATCAGACAGGTTGGCTCAAACAATAGCAACACTGAACTCTAGGTTCACTGGGCCTTAAAATTTTGGATTTTGTTCAGGCCACTATAGTAATGTTGAGGTAATCCTAATGAAATTTACCAATATTTGCTGATCAAACTAGCAACATCAAGAGAAATTCGAATGCCACAATTAAAGACACCAGTGTAGTGAAATCAACAGAGCCACAGCTGAGCCATTTAGAGGAAAGGCAAGATCAACATAAATATCATTCTTGCTAGGAGAATCAAAAGTCTGGTGAGATCTAAAGGGGACACACTTGATCCTTCTGGTTGACAAGGAGTTCGAAAAAGCGCATATTTTTAAATGCTACCATGGCCGGTTGGCACCTCCTACCTTGGATCTCATACGAAGATTCCCATATCATGGGACTTCCCCTCACTCACTTTTGAATATTAGGCCCCCACTTTTTTTTTTCACAGGAGCTTTATCAATGGCTTGACTTCTGTTAAATTTTAAATGAAGGTACTTCAATCCCAACTGATGTAACTACTGGACAAGTCAGATCCAAGAGTGGAACTTGGCTTGATGGATCCTAGCTTTTATTATTTTTAAACCGTGGAGCGTAGTTACTAAACAGATTCACAGGAGTCTGCTGGTGAACTTTCAAGAAAATAATAAGACATTTATTAAACAGGAAAATTGAACTTTGACACACTACTCACAAACTGAAAAGATTTCAAAACAAACACCAGTAAATAAGTCAAATTACATTATTCATTCACCCCAATTATACATTTACAGATACAAATTCGTAAAATATAACATAATTTACAAAATCTGTTTATACCCTATTATTAAGGGTAACTATGCAATACATGTGAATTAATAGGAAAATGTGGTTGGACACAATGCTCTCCAAAACCAAGTGACAGATGCCACTGAAGCAGATTCTATAGATTTCTCATCAACACCTACACCCCATCCCCAGAGGCTTGTTACACCATGAGCTGAAACTCTGCCTTTCTCACAAAGGCTCCCAAACTCTACACTCAAAGAACCCGCCTTGGAATTGTCTCCCAAATGTGCTTTTAGTCAGATATCTTTAACAAGGATCCACCTTCAGGATCTCAATCTTTCCTTCCAATATTTCTTTCCCGTGGATCTCCGCATACTCAAGCTTCACCTTCCACACTATCAGACATTCGGCCATGCCAAGCAGAACACCACTGCTTCAAAGGCTTAGGGTAAGGAGTCACCAACCTTTGTCTGTCTCCCTGGATCTTCTGGCTTCTCTGCATTTCTGCTCTCTGCATATTTCTCTCGAGAAATTTTGCCCATTTTTATGCTTGCAAGCTCATTAATTATGCATCGGCAAGTAGCTCTCGGAATTACATGGCAGTTCAGTAACTGATTCTTCCACCCACCATTACCTAATAGGGTCAAAGCTCTAGGTATGGTATTTAAAGGTCATGCAGATAGGTTTCACTCTCTCCAACCCAGCTGACTTTCAAAAGACCTGTCAAGATCTGTACAGCAGAAGGAGAAGACCACCCCGAGGTTTAGCCATGATTCCCATGGAATATGGCAACATTGGGATGTGCTTTACCCAAAGGAAAGCTCCAGGAAGCGCACCACCCTCATCTCTGCAGCCTGGGAAGCAATAAGTCAAGTTAGCATGACTGGCAACTGTCCCGAAATATCATCTAATGCAGGAAGAAGATGAATGATCTCATCTGCTCTGTCAAGGTAAGTAAACTTTCAATCATCTCCAATCTCATACTCTCATCATGCATTATGCACAAAAGGGTGACACTCTTCAGGGATCATGCATGATATTAACGGGAAATACAGATCAGAACTGATGGTCACGGGTACTTTCACATCACCATTTCATCTATCATGCTGCACAATCTCCATCTTCAGCCCTTTCTGGGGAGGGCTCACCACACACACTGGGTTTGCATGTTTCCAAATTTCTGCCCCATCTTTTCTCCTCATGTTCCTTTTGTCTTCATGCAGTCCAAGCTTGGCCACAATAGATGGGAGATATCCCAGACGGGAGGAGTGATGGCCAACATCACAAAACTGTTCAAATTTGAGGAGGATGACCTGCCATATGATTCATAGAATCCCTACAGTGCAGGAAGAGGCCATTCAGCCCATTAATCCTGCACCGACAACAATCCCACCTAGGCCTTATCCCCTTGACCCCACATATTACTCTGCTAATCCCCCTGACACTAAGGGACAATTTAGCATAGCCAATCAACCTGACCCGCACATCAAAGAGCTATTTGCCTGTGCATAATTAATGAACTTACAAGCACAAAACTGGGCACAATTTCTCATCACTCCGAACAATGGGAAATGTGCCACGGAACCCGCCTGCCACAGCACTTCCTTTCAAAAATGGAAAATGAATCTGATTCTTTTCCCCCTTTGTGAGTGCGTGTGCATGTGTGTGATCCTGTGGGGAAGGTGAAATCGGCTGCTCCTAGCAACCTGGATAAGACCTCCATGAGTTCACAATCACAGCGAGCAATATGCAATCTTGTATTCTGCCTGCTCACGAACTAAATCTCTCTTCTCTCTTACAGGAACCAACAGGTTCAGACAGAGGAGTAGAGCCAACATATTTCCCAGCCCACCTCAGACGAGGATGCTGAGGAGTCATCCGATGAAGATCCATCATTGCTTTCACCTTCACCCTCCACCAGCGCAGAGACGCGCACCTCGGCGGGCCATGATTCTAGATCAGACTCGGGGTCACTTTCTAGAAAACATCGCACTGACACATCTCCACAACAGCTGGAGGAAGTGACAGCAAGTTCTCTGGAACTAGGAAGACTGCTGGAGATCAGGCACCCGCTGAGGTGTCATCAAGTGTGAACCTCAGAGGACATCTGTCACATCCTTGATTCATTAATGTGTGTGGCAGCCTGTGAGATGCCTCACAGGTCCCCTGTGGATCCCTGAAATATGTGCAGGCAAAGAAATTGAGTGTGACACTGACCTTCAGGACCACAGGCAGGTGATGACCTCCCACTCCATGGGACATTATATCCAGTGTGAAACGTTTTCAAGGAGCACTCATGAGATGGTAATACATGCAAATAGGGTTGCTGCCATTAATCAGCGGGTGACCCAAACCACAATCTGCCCACCATAAAAGTGACGAGTAGAAAGTTACAAACTGTTTTCCCAACAGTGGTTTTCCAATTTTTGGCCACCCTCCAAATTTTCCAGCAGCACTGGTCACGAAACCTGTTGTGGACTGGATTCGCCAGAGTCCGGTCTCTCTGCCCAGAGAGTCCGGTCTCCCTGCCCAGAGAGTCCGGTCTCCCTGCCCAGAGAGTCCGGTCTCCCTGCCCAGAGAGTCCGGTCTCCCTGCCCAGAGAGTCCGGTCTCCCTGCCCAGAGAGTCCGGTCTCCCTGCCCAGAGAGTCCGGTCTCCCTGCCCAGGGAGTCCGGTCTCCCTGCCCAGGGAGTCCGGTCTCCCTGCCCAGGGAGTCCGGTCTCCCTGCCCAGGGAGTCCGGTCTCCCTGCCCAGAGAGTCCGGTCTCCCTGCCCAGAGAGTCCGGTCTCCCTGCCCAGAGAGTCCGGTCTCCCTGCCCAGAGAGTCCGGTCTCTCTGCCCAGAGAGTCCGGTCTCTCTGCCCAGAGAGTCGTAACTTTTTGAATGACAAAAGATGACACTGTAGTCGCAATATCTGCAGACAGTTTTGTTTGTATGACTGTGAAAAAGAAACATGCAATTAAGGGGAGTGGCTAGATGACACTTAATCTGGGAGTAATAGTAAAAATGTTGAGGATGGTGATTTATCCCAGACTGTTAAAAAAAATACAATGTTAAGAGGTGGTCTCCTCTGCAGGAAATTGTCCACTGGATTTTTCCAGAGGAGCGGTGGGGCATGTCAGAGAGTTTGTGCTCTAACTGATGCACATGGCTACCTATGAATAGTGAAGACAGAGAAGGTTGTGATTATTGTGAAAGCTATGGTTGGGCTGTAACCAAGAATCCTCATGACCTGTCAAGGCATCAGAATCAGTGCTTGAGGATGCTTTTGTGTACAATAATGAGTCAGTTGGAGGAGGCATGCATCTCATTACTGTGCTCCACAAATGCTAGAGAAGGATCATGATCCAATACTTTATTGAGTGTCTCTCATTTCCCAGAATCCAACCTTTGACATTTTCATCATTGGCAAATAATGGGGTATTGTTGCTATCAAGTTTGTGTATTCGCTGGTATTATCATACACGAATGGCCATGCATAAGCTAAGCACTAATTAAGTGCTTGCAGATCATGTATGAGCCACTCCTATTTTGCAGGAGCAAAGAAATCTTGCCACTTGGAAAAATTGTACAGCTCTCTCCTGTGGTTCTATATTACCCATGGGAAAAGAATATGACTGTTTACTCTTACAAACAATGCATCAGCTTGATGCACCTGCATATTGCAGACTGACTGTTGTTGCTAACGTTCTTGCTGCCAGCCTGGAAAATCCCAAGGCAAAAATGATCAAGGCCTTTGTGACCTTCAGTGACAATGCAATCCCTTCAGGTCTGACTGGAGGTATCCTCAATGTGTGTACCACGACTAGGCCATAACTGCCAAATGAATCTGGGTCATTGCACGTATTGCTTCTCTGTGAGTTTAAGATAATTGCGTTATGGTTGATATATTCAGTTTGCAGTGTAATGGTGGTGCTTGTTCTGAAATGTAGAGCTGAATTTTACAGTTCCACGCCAGATCTTTTGGTGGTGGTGGGGGGGGGGTTTATGAAATATGATGGGTGGCTAGCCCACCAACCTGGTCTCAGAACATGATAGCGGGTGGGTTAACAGCCTTCTCGCCATTTAAAAATAAATAATTAACCTGGCAACCTGAGCTTGTTATTGAGCCAATGATCCGATATTACACTGCCATTTTCCGGCCATGTTCGCCCTGAAACTGGAAAATCTCGCCCGAGATCAACGGACCTTTCTACGGTCCACCCCACGCTGCTACAATTCCTGTGGCGAGTGGAACAGGAAAATTCGTCCCCTGGTGTCAGCAAGCAGGCAGGAGTGGGCCATTGTTTTAAGCAAACTGTTTAAAAGGCAGAAAGGAATTCTGTAGGGATGGGGGACATACCTAAAGGTATGAATAAAGTATAATTCAGCTCATAGTATTGTTACCCTGACATCCTAAAATTCCTCCTGGTCTTCTTCAAAATGTCAAATATAGAATTACATCCTGAAGTGAACACCAATTGTGTGAAATAGGAAATGCAAGCAGTGCTTAAAGATTCCCAGAACTAAGTAGATGTACACAAGGAAGCTTGAAACTTTCTGCAAAAGCATGCCAATGTTTAAATTAAATATGGAAATTGCTTCATCCCTTGCCAAAAAAAATCAGCCGTGTATTGTAGAACATTTGCCTTTTATGGGGTTCTTGCAAGTTGTTGTACACCAGTTAGAGGAGAAAAGTGATGAGGGAGGCGTTATGAAATGTTATAAAAGCACATATTGTTGTTGTATTATTCCACATAAAAAAGAGAACATTGGCTGAATTTTACCAGCCTTTTGGGTTCAGTTTGGGAGGTGGCAAAAAGACACAGGAAGGCATCAGGCAGGAGAGGTGGGGGGGGATGGTGCTTAACATCTTCCCGCTTCCATGCCACTTCACTAGTAATGGGGTGTTTGGCAGATGAGCTGCCTGCTAGGAGCCCTATCGAGCCATCTAAGTGGGTCTGGGGGAGGAGAGAGGTGGTGGGTGGGATTGCGATAGGAGTAACTCCTCATTTTTGTGCATTCCACGGAGAGGTAATCACCGCCACTCCCCACTGCCTTTGTCTTGGCTTGCCTGAGTAGCCCTGGTGCCCCAATCCTACTGACTTGGCATTCTGTGGTGATGTTATGTATATGGACTTCTAAAAAATGTTTGATGAAATACTATGTACTAGACTTGTTAGCACATTTAAAGCCTGTGGGATTAAACAGTGGCAGCATGGAAATGAAATCGGCTAAGGGCACAAAGCAGAGAATAGTGGTGTTTTCAGTTTGAAGGGAAGTATACAGTAGTATTCCCCAGGCATGCCATTAGGACCACTGCTAATTTTGATATATATTAATTACCTAAACTTGGGTATGCACGGCATAATTTCAAAGTTTGGAGATAACACAGAACTCAGAAATGTAGTAAGCAATGAAGAGAATAGTAACAGATTTCAGGTGTATTGGTGAAATGGGCAGACATGTGTCCCATAAATTATAACAGCGAAGTGTGAAGTGACAAATTTTGGTCAGAATATTGAGAGGAAGCAATGTAAACAAAATGATACAATTTTAAAGAGAATGTATGACAAGAGAGATAAGAGAGACTTAGGAATGTCCATGTACAAATATTTGGAGGTGGCAACATGAGTTGAGAAGACTGTTAAAATGCATATAGGATCCTTAGCTTTATCAATAGAGGAACAAAATAAAAAAGGAAGGAGTTATGCTAAACCTTCATAAAAAGTTGGATAGGCCTCAGTTGGTGTATTGTGTTCAATTTTGAGAATCGTGCTTCAGAAAATGTGCCAAGGCCTTGGAGATGGTGCAGAAGAGATTTAGAACAAAGAACAAAGAAAATTACAGCGCAGGAACAGGCCCTTCAGCCCTCCAAGCCTGCACTGACCATGCTACCCAAATGACACTGGGGCTAAAGGTCTTCAGTGATATGTAGAAACTAGAGAATTTGGGATTGTTCTTCTTGGAGCAGAGAAGGTTACGAAGTTTGAAAGGAGTATTCAAAATCAAGCATTTTGATAGAGTAAATAAGGGAAAACCTTTTCCAGTGGCAGAACAATCAGTAACCTAAGGGCTTGGAATTAAGGTGATTGGCAAAAGAATCAGGGTTATGTGAGGAAAACATTCTTTATGTGGCAAGTTGTGATCTGGAATACATCATCTGAAAGGGTGATCAAAGCACATTCATTAGTAACCTTCAAAAAGCAATTGGATAAATACTTGAAGATGTAAACAATACAAAGCTATAGGAAAAGAGCAGGGGTGTGGACCTAATTGGGTATCTGTACCAAAGTGCCAGCACAAGTCCAATGGGCCAAATGAGCACCTTTTTTAAAAATACTTTTCCAATTCAATCAAATCAAATCCAATTCGGAGTCTCAACAAGTTGAGACATTTCAGATCCAGGCTGACAAGACAGGGCGAGCGACCAAACCACCCTGTCCTGGGCCTGATCTACATGAGCCAAGCTGATTGGAGAAGGGGGAGGTTCCTCCTCCAAGACTTGAGCTCATTTGCATCTTAGCCAAAAGGCCGAGATGCCGCTTTAAAAAATTGCTTCATATGAAACATATGAAGCTTCAGTGTAACCTAATGACTTCAACCAAGTGCGGCCGACCATGGGCTGCCGACCATACTACACTTGATCTTAGCCAAAAGGCCAAATGAGCACCTTTGGTATTGTATCACACTATGATCCTGTGAACTTAAAAATATCTTTTGCTGATTTATGTTTGTGTTCAGGCTTCCAGTTCCCATTTAAGTAACTATGCTAAATCATAGTCCTCAGACCTCTGTGGTTTATAATAAGAGATAATCACCATTGCATTATCAATCTCTGTATAACTGCCATAATTCAGAATCGGTGTTCCTTTAAATCAGTCCCTGACATTTTTTTTTAAACAAGGAATCTTTCCCCAGGCGATTATCTCGTTTTCTCCTGTATTTGGCAATGTACAATATTGAATGTTGTCGAATGTCTAAAGTGCAGAGGAAAGTTCTATGAATAGTTAGACTCGAAACAAATTTAAAGTTTATTTTTATTAGTATCACAAGTAGACTTACATTAACACTGCAACGAAGTTACTGTGAAAATCCCCTAGTTGCCACACTCCGGCGCCTATTTGGATACACTGAGGGAGAATTTAGCATGGTCGATGCACCTAACCAGCACGTCTTTCAGACTGTGGGAGGAAACCAGAGCACCCTGAGGAAACCCACGCAGACATAAGGAGAACATGCAGACTCCGCACAGACAGTGACCCAAACTAGAAATCGAACCCAAGTCCCTGACGTGATAGGCAGCAGTGCTAACCATTGTGCCACCATGTTGCCCCAAATTGTTATGATACATAAAAACACCCGAGGCAGTTTGGAATTGTTAATTTAATACCTATCTCTTTTGTAAAAATAGTAAATTGTTTGGAATATTTTTGAGTAACGAATGCATAATTCATTGATTTTAGATGTGATCTGGAGATGGGACAAAATTTGACATCGAAAATAACACACGTTTGGTTAATCTGAGAAAATACTTTGCCTACGTTGATTGTCACAAACTTCAGTGTGTACAGAATTTCTTTGTAGCTGGCAATTCTGGAATAATTTCCATACTCCTTGTAACCTTACTGTGGGGGTCAGTGTAATTCACCTGAGTGATGAGATATTGACCAGATATTTACTAATTGAACAGCTGTCCATTTATGCTGTCACAGGATGCTGCAAAGGGTTGCATTAGGGTGTAAGTTGGATAAACGTGAGACGGTTACTGTTTTTCCAAGGTAGTAAAATAATTACTGAATTATTTTGCAGCAATTTACTTATAATAAATGCCAAAGCATTCTAAAAGGGGGAGGGAAACTCTACTATCTATACCCTCGTGTGGTGTCTCCACAAAATATATTAACGATGTACTTATTGCATAATATTCCACAGAGATTTGGACTATTGATAAATATCTGAGGAAGTTTCTTTTATGCTTTCTTTGCAACTGCTGCTTTACATAAACTCACTTTATTTTAATAAATTATATGCATAAAGTGGCCCTCCTTTCTAAAATGGCATCAGAATGAGCTCATTCATAATTATTTGGAGTTGTATTTAATGCTGTCAAATTGAAGAAATACTATAAATATAGTATTTAGCCCAAATTACACACTATCTTGTAATCAGTAGAATATTTGATTGCTAAAATTCAAATAGGAACTCTAATAAACACATACCAAATTGAAGTAATTTGCAAGTGAACCACGGAACTGAAATGAAATATTAATTCCAAGAAACACAGTCACGACAGTAAATGTCAATACTCTTAACTGTCACACTCTGAAGCTATGGTAATCATTCATAAAAATATGCAATTACTTATGCTTTACATATTCACCTGCCATTCTTAACACTTTCTTTGTAATCATACAAGTTATTTATTATGAAGTGGCTGTTAAAAGCCCACATCATAATCACAAATACACAGGTGCAAAAGAAGCTTTCATTCCCAATTTTCATTTCATATACTTAAGTGTGAGCTTTCAATTAATTTAATTGTGGTGTAGATATGGGATAAATCTGCATGAATTTTTGCTCAAGCATCCCATTATAATGCTTTTCAAATGAATAATCTAATTATACTGAGATTTTGGCTACTAAAAATAATAGTCAACGTCTCTGGAAAAATATTTGCGTACAAATATGACTTCTGAATATGTTTTACAGAAAGGATTTCAGCTTAATTTGTTACACTACTTTCAATCTGTAAGTGGAATACTACATAGCTATATGGTAATATATTCCACTTGTACAGGACCAGCCTGATTTTTCAGACTATCAGGCAACAACACAAAAACTGTTTTAGCATGCCGAATGGATGAGAGCTAATACATGTTTTGCTACTTCTAGTGGACAGAAGTATTGGTTTCTCCGCTCATCTCTCATATTGACTACAATAGAAAGGAATTTTAGGGAAAATATGCTAGATATAACTGTATCAGGAATCACTTCACATTCTATAATACTTATGAAATTGAGCACATTAGTGAAGAGCTAAAACTCCGAAAGAAAGAATATTTGTAGCCAGTAAGTTGCAATTTGCCCAATGTACTAATCAGACGTAATTCAGCATAATGGTAACAAAATGCACATTTTACATGGATGCATTTTAAAGACTTTTTAAAGATTCAGTATTGCTGGCATTAGATGGTAAATGAGCCTATTATAACGCATGTCAATTAGATCGGACAAATCAAGACAGCACAATTCAGTCTATTGTAAGGCTCACAATGTACAAGAATGATCAAGGGCTATAGATAGGCCTAGAGGTGGGGATGTGATCGGCGCAACTTGTGGGCCGAAGAGCCTGTTTGTGCTGTGGCTTTCTATGTTCTATGTTCTATTAATGATCATTTGGTAGCTAAATATCGTTAGATAATTATTCTGAATGAGGTGCAAGACTATTATTCACTTATGATTTGATGATATAGATCAAAAAAGAGCAGAATAGCAGTTTTCGATTACTATCTTCAACTCTGTCCAGATATTTGTTCTTTATGTATGAACTACATTTAAAATAAAGTGTTCAAAGACTCGGAGGATAACATTTATGACAGACAGTTTAAAAGGACTTTCATGAAAGGATATTATACGTAATTGTGGTACTAACATACCAAAATAATATTGTGATTCACAGATGGTTTAATCAGTTCAGATTGTTGACAGAATAATTATGTAGTTGACATGTACTATACCTTGATTTATCTCCATTAAAACCTGAAGCTGTGTTTCTGCTACATCAAAACCACTTTGAGATTATTTAACAATACAGTAATTTGCTTGAATATGCCACAGTCCCTTCAAATCAGTGAGACATGATCTATCAGAAGATCATCTGACAGAGGCCTTATAGACCAGATTCGCTATTTGCTAACCCAGATCCCAGTCCTTCCCGTCTCCAGCTCCAGTCTTTCTTTTTCATCTCACCATGTGGCAGTTGCTCTCAGATGCCTTCTTCCTGCCTCCCTCTGCTCTCCCTGGTGCCCACAGGGCAGCATGATGGCACAGTGGTTAGCACTACTGCCTCACAGCGTCAGGGACCCAGGTTTGATTCCCAGCTTGGGTCACTGTCTGTGTGGAGTTTGCATGTTCTCCTTGTGTCTATATTGGTTTCTTCTGGATGCTCCGGTTTCCTCCCACAGTACAAAAGACGTGCTGGTTAGGTGCATTGGCCATGCTAAATTCTCTCTCAGTGTACCCGGACAAGCGCCCCAGTGTAGTGACGCGGGGATATTCACAGTAATTTCATTGCAGTGTTAATGTAAGCCTACTTGTGACACTAATAAAAAAACCTAAAACATCCAACTCCATTAAAGTACATGATGACTAGCATCTAGTTGCTTGCCCTGTTCTCCTAAAAAGGTGACAAGATATAAAGAAAGAGTGGAAGACATTGAACGGGGAATGAATACAGTAAAGCCTTTCCACAAGTGAGAAAAGAAGTATTAACAGATTTGTGACTGAGCAAGATACAGATAGAGCCTAAAATAAAAAGATGCTGATTGGAACTTTACGAAGGATTTCAAAGATAATAAAACTAACAGTAGGTTTCTAATCGTCATATAAAGACCTTCTCCAGTTAAAAGCAGTAATTTTGTGGCTTGTATGTACAGGACTTGAAAATGAAGCAAAACAAATAATGTGTCACAGCTGGCCTGAATTTGTGATTAAAAATCTAAATTGAAGATTTAATGTAACTATCTGGAGTATATTTACAGTATGGTGGTGGATCAGAATATTCCCTTGATCCTGCTTTGTTACATTTCCTCTCCCAGTGTAGGCTATTATCAACATCAACTTTATGTTACTGCAACACTTGAATTCAGTGACCCAAAATTAATCCTGCAAGTATAATACCAGAAAATAATAGGGGAAACAGTATAATTTGAAGCCAAAATTAGGAAATTTTATATCTTTCTGATGGATAAATTTAGAATATTTCATGTGTCCAGCTCAGGTTGAATATATATCTCTAATCTCCTCACCATACAGCTGTCAAAGGCAGTTGTACCTAAGACAATTATGGTTTCCTCCATTTATCAATGTTAGTGAAATGTCAGGTTGATTATAAACCCAGATTATTCCACTTCATACATATATCAAAAAGTAGCATTAACTAATGGAAGAAAATATAGTGAATGCCCCCACTTACCCAAATATGTCAAAATTCCTATTTTACTACATCCTGTTAAATTATGTCACTTGTGGCAAGATATAACTATCCTGCTTACATGCATCATTCCCATATGTTGCATTTTCAGTTGAATTATCTTCTGTCAAATTAAATTGATTTAATTTGACATGTTGGATAATCACCCCAGTAATAGGGAATCATGTGCATATATGCATTTTGTTATATTGTTGCATCACTCCAACCAGATAATTAGACATGGGAATCATGCAGTGACAGCATTTTAATTTGACTTTTCTGAAATCTATTTATGTAATTTTGTATGCTGTCACATTATGCCAAATAATGTCACATAATTTACAGACTTAGTTGCTTAATTTATAAATAATAGTCATTGCAAGTACAATAAAATCCATAAATTAACTGACTAAAAATAAATTACAGAACTAATTCAATAACGGCAAGTGCTGATTTCCAATGCATTTAATGTAAATAAAGTGGATGAAGTAAATCTAATTTCAGAGATCAGTAATATTCTATTGCTCTATCCAACAGCTGAGGAAAAGACAATGACAAAGACTATAGTTATCATGTTATACGTCTCTCATGATGTCAAGCAAACTTAGTCATGCTGATATTACAACAAGGGAAGTAGACAAACAACATGCAAAGACACTGATTAAACTTACCTATCTTAAGTGATACAGTGGTACCTGGCTCTGAATTCACAGAATCACACTTGCTTGGGATAGTTATACAGGCCATGACATTTTTGAGAAACTTTTTTAATGTATGTACTGGGTTTCCTAAAATGCATTCAGCAACAATGTAGCAACATCAAATTTAATTAAATCTACCATGGAAATGACCAAATTTTTTTATCTCAGAAGTCTTTGGAACTCTCTTCCCCAGAGAGCAGTGGTAGCAGGGTCATTAAATATTTTTAGGGCAGAGATAGATAGATTCTTGACTAACAAAGGTGTCAAAGGTTACCGGGGGTAGGTGGAATGTGGGGTTGTGGCCACAATCAGATCAGCCATGATCTTATTGAATGATGGAGCAGGCTCGAGGAGTCTGTTCGAATGGCCTACTCCTGCTCCTATTTTATTTGTTCTCATTTCAGGGGTATCATTATGTGAAGCATTATGAGGCACATATGTGGGAAATGAACTTGCTTGTGGTTATGCACCAAGCAGATGCAGGCATCATGGAAATACAACAATCAATCTTTAGGCTGGATTATACATTGAAGGTGGACTTGCCGCACTCCAGCATAAATTACAGGAGTGAATCTGCCTCTGCTTGAATGGCTCTCCCTAATTTAATTTTTGGGATGACGGCTTTGCACATTTTGCCAAAGTGTCCAATTCTGTTAAATTGAAAGCATTGGGCTGAAATTACAGGACACTGACCTCGCCTGTTTTGATCCACAGCGCTGAAATAGTTGCTCTGCTGGTTTGTTAGAGTATTGCTTCTCTTGACCTGCAGTGACCTATTTCTGTTCTGTTTAACTAACTGGACTGTGCTGTTTCCCCTGTACTACAGTTTGTTTTCTCTCTAAAAATGACCTGTTCCGCATGTGGAGTTCAGACTGTCTAACAATCTTGATAGTTTTCTGGATGGTTAGATTTTCCTCTTTTTGCAGCCTATCTGAGAGTGCATTGCCTGCTACTCCTACAACTATTCTACCCCTGATAAGTTCAGATTTTAGGTCTCCATATTTGAGCCTTCAGCCATCCTGTACAGATCATCAATGAAAAAGAGCTGACATAGTCCCCTGACTGCTGGACCCTTCTATTACATTTAGCCTTTCAAAGATTTTGTTGCTTCTTTGGTTAAAGTAAACAGTGAATGATTTTAGTACTTCAAATTTAGCACATGATTAGTTGATTTCTTGGTTAGCAGTAATGTCGGACTATTGGGCCTACCAAGGAAAGTGGTTTATTAACTTGTTCACCTACGGTCGTTTTATCCAGACAGGTGCAAACTTGTATCTAAGGAATTGATCTGGGCCTTGGATAAGTCCAAATTTATCTGGAAGGGTAGATTTTTGATCCATGCTTAAAACATTTTGAAGTGTAGGTTCAGCTTTAAGAATCTGATGAAATTCAAGATGGCACCGCCATTCATTTGAAGACAAAGGGTGCACGCAGGCCCACTGGCCCTGGCAGGCTCCCACTGCAATGGCACTCGCACTCAGCCCCGAAACATTTTAAACAATCGACTGGTTGAAGATTTCTCCATTTTACCACTATGCTTTCGGGTCACGAAAGCATTGAATCTGGCATTTGCTGGTCGTTAAAGTTGCTTATTTTAACCCTTGGAGCGCGCTGACATCACATGCTTAGGAAACAGCTCGGGAATCTGATTTTTCCTATGGAGTTTTTAAATGGCAATTTCTGATCACTGAACTATTTAAAGTTTCTCACGATTTGCTTTATCGTCGAATTTAAAAGTTTTGGCTCATCCCTGTTTTGTCTGCTGACTCTGCACTCTGGAAATTGAAGCTGGACTTCCACAAAATCCCATGGAGTCTTCTGCTGCAGTGAGGAATTTAAAACATTTCCCTTTTCCCTGGTGATTTTTCTCTATATGTCTACTTCTTGAGCTTTTCTTCAGGTCAGAATGCTGTTTCGAATTTTTCTTTATTCCTGCAGGATTTTAGTTTTTCTTTCCATTTTTTGTCAGATTTGTTTTTATTTTCCAAGAGCTGCCACCAAAATGTTGTAGGGTGTTGTATACTGTTCAGTAGATTTTAATGAAGTCTTCATAGTCTGAAGTAGGTTAACTGTATGTATTTATTAACGGCAGGAATTCTGTACACATGTACAGTAAGGTGTTCAGGCTAAGAGATGTCTCCATGCTTGCTTCTGCACACGGCTCTGTCAAACACTAAACTGACCCCTAGATGTGGGTCATGTGTTCTCTTACATCACTGTGCGGCCAGTACTGTACGCTCCCATGTTAACCCATGTTAACCCTAGATCTAACCCTAGTATCTAACACATGAGGACGGCCTCAACCGGGATATTGGGTTCATGTCACACTATTTGTAAACCCCACAGCCTGCCTGGACCTGCGGAGTTTCACTGGCTGTCCTGTCTAGGAGACAATACACATCTCTTTAGCCTGTCTTGATGCTCTCTCCACTCACATTGTTTGTATCTTAAAGACTTGATTAGCTGTAAGTATTCGCATTCCAACCATTATTCATGTAAATTGAGTTTGTGTCTTTATATGCCCTGTTTGTGAACAGAATTCCCACTCACCTGAAGAAGGGGCTTGGGGCTCCGAAAGCTTGTGTGGCTTTTGCTCCCAAATAAACTTGTTGGACTTTAACCTGGTGTTGTTAAACTTCTTACTGTGTTAACCCTAGATGTGCCAGATCTTTATATTACATTGTGAGTGGAAGTGAGCGAATCTACATTCAACAGGTCTCTATGGGTTCCAAGTGGTGATGGACAGCCACGTCCACACTGTGCTATCGATTGCCAACATTTGCTGGTTAAGTGCATTTACAATTATTTTCTGATCTTGCAGTTTTCTCTATCATTCTCAAACTGTCCATTGGAGGACAATCAAGATATTCGACAGATCAGATGACAAAAACAACGAAAACTCACAATTTAGTCACATGATAGATCAGATTAATTAATAACATGTTGAAGTGTCTGAGATGAAAGCATTGCTTTTGATCTGGAATGTCTGAGTTTCACTGTGGTAGTACAAGTACAGATACTTTCCTATATTCCAAAATTACTGTGCTCATCATCAAGAAGGCCTACATCCACCTCTAATGTCACCCCTGTGTCAGGGTCACGTAAAAGGCGTTTCCTCAAAGTGGTCCTAAGCTAAGAATTTGTGTATATGTGTGTGTTAAATGAACCTTGCAATCAAGCTTTAGTCTTAAACTAGATAATGGATAATTTATTACAACACTACTGCAAAATGTTGCTTAAGCAAAAGTAATACATTCATTTGCTAAAATACAGATGCAAAGATTAAAATGCAGATAAAGTAAAAACGTTTAAGATAAGATTTCAAATCTGTCTCTGAGATATGTTTGCAAGCCCATTGCTTGGAGTTCAATGTGGATAAGTGTGAGGTTATCCATTTTGGTCAGAAAAATAGAAAGGCAACTTATTTTCTAAATGGAGAGAAACTTCAGAGTGCTTCAGTGCAGAGGGATCTGGGTGTCAATCTTTTTGGTAAAAAAATTAAACAATCAAATTAACTGGACAAATCAAAAGGGACAGTCCCCAAAAAGAAGAGAAACGCCCAAAACAAAAGACAAAGTAGAAAAGAAACGTAAAACATCAAACTAAAATGTGATTAAAGGGGTCAATAATGCACCCCAGTCCCTGCAATGCCCAGCGGGCGCAAAAGGCCTCAACAGTGCCCTCGGACACCATATGCTCCCTCTCCAGGATCTGGGTATCCATGTGCATGAATCACAGAATAGTAGTATGCAGGTACAGCAGGTAATAAGGAAGGCAAATTGAATTTTTACATTTATTGCTAATGGAATAGAGTATAAAAGTAGGTAAGTGTTGCTGCAGGTGTACAAAGCACTAGCGAGAAAGCAAATGGAATTTTGTTACAATTTTATTTGCATTGGAGGCAGTTCAGAGGAGGTTCACTAGATTGATTCCAAAGATGAGGCATTTGTATTTGAAAGAGAGGTTGAGCAGTTTAGGTCTACACTCTCTAGAGTTAGAAGAGCGAGAGGAGATCTAATTGAGGTATTTAAGATGATAAAGGGGATTGACTAAGTAGACGTAGAGAGGATGTCATAGTTTTAGGATAAATGGTAGCAGATTTAAAACAGATTAAGAGAAATTATTTTTCTCAAAGTGTCGTGAATCTGTGGAATTTACTCCTCCAGAGTGTGGTGGATGCCGGGACATTGAGTGAATTTGAGGTGATAGACAGAATTTTAATTAGCAATGGATTGAAGGGTCATGGAGAATGGGCAGGAAAATGGAGTTGAGGCCAAGATAAGATCAGCCATGATTGTATTGAATAAGAACAGGCTCGAGAGGCTGAAATTGTCTACTCCTGCTCCTAGTTCTTATGTTCCCTCTTTCTGAAGTGAATGGGGTGAAACTTGAGTTTCAGTTTAGCATTTGGAATGGCTTCCACTGTTAACTCGTCATATGTTTGCCTGTTTGAAGTGGACTCAGCAAGTTAAGAGAGAGAGAAGGTACCTTGTTCCTCACTAATTCTGCAGATATAACACTTTAAAATTGCTGAGATTCTTCTAATCAGAACAACACAGTTGATTTCTGGATAACCTTCCTCTTTGACTCCCAGTGGCAGAGAGAAAGCTCCTCTGATAATGCCTCTCAAGGTCTTTCTTGGGGGTTCTGCAACAAATGGCCATTCTGAGCCAGACTTAATATGATTCACCACTTAAAATGGCTGCCATGTTCATTTTCAATGAGTCATTGTTTTACCAAGCAAAGAAGTTAATTACGTTGTGGTCCTTTGAAGTCCCTTGGAAGTAAAAGGATTTTTCACCCATTTTGGAAGATTCAGTGGACATCCCTGGAGGAGCCTTTGCATTTTAATGACTCTTCATAGCCAGCCCTAGAGATGTAAGCCTGACAAGGTTTGAACAAACACCAGAAGGTGCCATGTTATCTGCCGATACTTCCATTTTGAAAAAGGCTTTTAAATGCAATGTTAAGGTTTGAAAACAGAAATATACCTTGAAAACAGTTATCCTGAAAATCTGTAATATCATAATTACACGTTTGTGACATACCTTCTCCCTTACAGGGGAAAAAAAGGAAAATTTTTTTTTACGGAATGACATGGAGATGAGATAAAGAAATACTCAATTTTTTTCACACAGCTGATGCAATATAGCTTCCCTCTTACATTTTCCAGTAAGGTTCTATCAGGGATTCAGTTGCTTCTCTTTTTCCTGGTTTTTACAATAGTTTGCACTGATTTTAACTTTGGAGCTTCTCTGGACTTGCTATCATCATTGATAACTCCAAAGGATATACCAGACAAATATAAAGCTAAATCAATTGCTGCTTACTTCCCAGACTTAAACCCTTTAAATTCTCCCTTTGAGTGATCAAGTTAACAATGGCCTCTTTCTGTACCAGTAACTCACCCCTTCTTTGATCAAAGCTTTTTGCTGATACAAGAATGCTATTAAGATTCTTTTTATTTTCAGCAAGAACAGTAATGATTAAGCAATGAACAGTAAAGGAATGAAGGGTTATAGTGAGTGAGTGGGTAAGTGGAGCTGAGTATACAAAAAGATCAGCCATGATCTTATTGAATGGCGGAGCAGGCTCGAAAAGCCAAATGGTGTATTTCTGCTCCTCGTCCTTATGTTCTTATTTATGTTCTTAATGCCTGATATTCTTGTCCAGTTTGATCTTTATACATTTTAAAATCTCTCTGCTTTTCCTGACGCCAGTTCGATCGGACTTGATTTTCTTATTTTCGAACAATATCACAGAATTGTTACTGTGCAGAAGGAGGTTATTCAGCCCACCGCATCTATACAGGCTTTCTGAATGAGGGTTTCACCTCATGTCATTCTCCTGCCTTCTTCCCAGTAGCCCTGCACATTGTTTATTTAAAACCATCTAATTCCCTCTGATTGCCTCAATCGAACCTGCCTCCACCACACTCGCAGGCAGTGCATTCCAGACCCTAACTACTCACTGAGAGAAAGTTTTTTCTCATATCACTTTTGCTTCTTTCATCATATTCCTTAAATCTGTGCCCTCTGGTTCCCGATCCTTCCGCCAGTGGGAATAGGTTCCCCCAATCTACTTTGTCCAGGTCTCCTCATGATTTTGAATACTTCTATTTCCTCTCAGCTTTCTTTTCTCCAAGGAAGCTTCCTAACCTCTCCAGCTTATCTTCATAACTGAAGTTTCTCATTCCTGGAATCATGCTCATGAACCTCTTCTGCATTCTGTCCTGTGCCTTCACATCCTTCCAACTATGCAGTGCCTAGACTGTATGTAATACTCCAGCTGAAGTCTAACTAGTGTCTTATACACCAAGGTGTAGATCATTAATGTACATCGGAAAAACACGGATTCCAATACCGAGCCCTGGGGAACTCCATGACAAACTTTCGTTCAGCACAAAAAACACCCATTAACCATTAATTCCTGTTTCTTGTCACTCAGCCAATTCTTTATCCATGTTGCTACTGTCCCTCTTATTCCATGAACTATAAATTTTCTCACAAGTCTGTTGTGCGACACTGTATCAAATACCTTTTGAAAGTCCATGTACACTAGATGGATACCCATTGCCTTCATCAACACTGTTACCTCTTCAAAAAACCCCAGCAAGTTATTAAAACACAATTTTCCCTAAGAAATCCATGCTGGCTCTCCTAAATTAGCCTGCTTTTGTCCATGTGACCAATAATTATGTCCCGAATTATAGTTTTTAGAAATTTCCCACCACTGAAGTTAAACTAACTGGTCTGTAGTCGCTGAGCTTATCCTTATACCCTCTTTTGAACAAGGGAATGATGTGTGCAATTTTCCAGTCCTGTGGCACAACTCCCAAGTCTAAGGAAAACTGAAAAGTTATGGCCTGTGCTTCTGCAATTTCCACACTCACTTCCCTCAGTATCTTTGGATGCATCTTATCCTATCCCAAGAATAGACAGCATAGACCGCTATCAATTTAAAATGCTTTCCTCCTCTTACACCCTCGTCAGGGTGGCATCTTCTTCCTTGGTAAAGACAGATGCAATGTATTCATTTAATAACTCAGCCATGCCCTGTGCCTCTATGTATAAATCACTTTTGTTTAGACCTTAATCAGCCCTACTCTTTTTACCACCTTTTTACTATTTAAAAGCCTATTTGGTATTCCCTCTTATGTTAAGCTGCTAGTCTCTTTTCATTACCCCCTCTTTGCTTTACTTATTTGCTTTTTCACCTCCTCTCTGGACCTTCTGTACTAGGCCTGGTTCTCAACTGTATTTTCTACCTGGCACCTGTTGTAAGTACACTTACCTTAATCTCTACCTCCTTTGGCGTCCAGGGAGCTCTGGATTTGTTTTCTGTACCTTTCCCTTTTGAGGGAATATACCTTGTCTGCCCAAACCATCTCTTCTTTAAAGGTAGCCTATTGTTCAGCCACCATTTATTTAGGCAACATTCAGCTCCAATTTCCATTCTTACCCTGCTGAATTTGGCTTTCCCCTTGTTAATTATTCTTACTCTGAATTGTTCATTGTCCATTTCCACAATCAACCTAAACCTTATGGTACAATGGTTACTGTTCTCTAAATGTTATCCCACTGACACTTGATCCACTTGGCCCACCTCATTCCCAAGCACCAAGTCGAGCAATACCTCCTTTCTCATTGGACTATTCACACGTTATGATAGAAAATTCTCCTGAATACACTCTAGGAACATCTCCCCCTCCCTACCTTTCACACTACAAGTATCCTGGTCCATAAGCCTCCCATTGGAACTACTCCATAATTGTTACACCTCTCTTTAATTTCATTACAGATTCGTTCCTCTACATCCTTCCCATCAGTTGGCGGCCTATAGACTACACTGAGTGAAATATTTGCACCTCTTTTGTTCTTTGGTGCTAGCCAAATTGATTCTGTCCATGAGTCTTCTGGGACATCCTCTTTCTCCAGCACTGCAATACTCTCCGTAATAAATACTGCCACCTCCCCCTTTTTGTCCTTTCCTATCTTTCCTGAGCACCTTGTATCCTGGAATATTTAACATCCAGTCCTGCCCTTCTTTGAGCCAAGTCTCTGTTATGGTCACAACATTGTAATTCTACATGGCAAACGCTGCGTGGAACTCACCAATCTTATTTACCTCACTCCATGCAATCACATACGTGCACTGCAACCCTGATTTAGACTCTATTGCTTTCACCATTATTCTGACCCTGCCTATTAATGTACTACTCTCTATTTTGTGTTATCTGTCTCTCCCAGTATTTTGTGCACTTTGGTATTCTTCTCTGATATTTTCTCCTGGTTCCCACACACTGCAGAGTTAGTTTAAATGCTTTTCCTTCTAATACTTTGGGTGGAATTTTCTGTTTTTGAAAATAAGTGCAGCGTCAGGCGGGTTTCACAGTATGGATTCCACTTTTCAGAATGGCAGGAAATCGTGCGCAATTCTGTGCTTGGAAGCTCATTAATTATTCACAGAGTGAGTATTGGTCTGAATCACTTGGCGGGATGGGAGCTAACTTGTCTGCCCTGCCGGTATCTGAAGAGATCTCAGGTGAACCATATTTAAACTCCACCTAGAAATCATAGAAATCATAGAAACCCTACAGTGCAGAAGGAGGCCATTCGGCCCATCGAGTCTGCACCGACCACAATCCCACCCAGGCCCTACCCCTACATATTTACCCGCTAATCCCTCTAACCTACGCATCTCAGGACTCTAAGGGGCAATTTTTTTTAACCTGGCCAATCAACCTAACCCGCACATCTTTGGACTGTGGGAGGAAACCGGAGCACCCGGAGGAAACCCACGCAGACACAAGGAGAACGTGCAAACTCCACACAGACAGTGACCCGAGCCGGGAATCGAACCCAGGACCCTGGAGCTGTGAAGCAGCAGTGCTAACCACTGTGCTACCGTGCCGCCCACAGCCAATCAACCTAACCCACACACTTTCTACTCTTTCCAGCCCACCTGTATCTAGGAGACCGTTAGAGATGTGTGAAAAGCCAGAAGAAGGTGGTACACCTCGCTTCAGCCACAGTGCTCTCCAGGTCTTGATAAGAGGAGTACGTGTGCATAAAGATACCCCAGAGACAGCTCCAGAAAGCACACCAGCCTCACTTCTCCATCCTGGCAGGCCATCACAGAGGAAGTCAGCGTGGCTGGCCACCATACCCAGAACACCATCTCATCCGCTCTGCCAGGATAAGTCATCTTTCAACTCTCCAATTTCAATCTCTCGACATGGCATAATGTATTCAAAGGCTTACTCTCAGGGGTTTCACACCCATTAGCGGGGCATACATATTGCCACTGACTGTCTCACGGAAATGTTTACATCACCACCATCTCATGCTGCTCACACTCCATCTTTGGCCCCTTCTGGGAAGGGCTTACCACACATGGGGGGGCATGCACGTTTCTCAACATCTCTTCTCATCACATTCCTTTCTTTTGTCTTCACCCAGAGCAAATTGGCCCACAACAGGCAGGAAAGATTGCAAACCAGAGGAAGGACAATTGACTTAATTGCCCTCACAATTTGAGGAGCACATTGGGGAAATGGTTGAGGAGAACAGAGATCAACAGCACAGTACGGTGGTTCTCCACTATTACTCAAGACCAGATTTGATGCTCTCTCTTTCACTGCCTTTACCTAGAAAGTCACGATGTGAAGGTAGAGCTTCCTTCTGTTATTATCCAGCCTCCCACAGTAATACTTTGTTGTCGTGGCCAACATTTCTCCTCCCCCCACAACCCTTCCCTGCTGACTTTCCTATGCTCATGTGGACCTCCACCCTCCCCATCTAGAAGTTGTGTGGTTGGTCACCTACAGAGGAGATGACCCATTTCCCTCCATCCCTGCCCCCAAAAAAACTTCACATATGTTCACAGACATATATTTTCCCCATGTACGTGTTGTAGATGCTTCCCATAAACATTACCATCCAGACAAGCCAGTGGATCCAGATTGTGAGAATGCCCTGCACACCAAGCAGTACATTATCCCATATGAGTACACAGCCCTTGCTCTTCCTGGAGGAGAACTACTACATGTGTGTCATGCATATCCTTGAATTGTGGTGCGCTGCACCCCAGGACTGCCTCTTCCTGATCACTCTTGACAATGAGGTCCACAGAGTCCAAGGACAGTCTGTATTCGCTCATGTTTGACTGTGAGCCCAAGGAGTGTCTCAACTCTCTGACCAAGGACTTCGAACTTTGATGAGTTGATCATTGCCCTCATGACTGAACACTAACACTGGTTCCCTTCCCACCCCTCCCCACCACTTTCATGAGTCTCAGTGCTACCATTCCTCATGTGTCACAGTAACACACCACCTCCCCCCCCCTTTCCTACTCCAGAGTCTGCATCCATCCTCTTCCATTCGTACTTGGTTAGGTGCACCTAACCATTGGTTAGGTGCATTGACCCAAAACAGGCGCCAGAGTGTGGCGACTAGGGGAATTTCACAGTAACTTCATTGCAGTGTTAATGTAAGCCTTACTTGTGACTAATAAATAAACTTTAACTACTTGTGGATTCAAATCCACCCCCTTGTTGGTCAACATCTCAGTCTCTCTTGTCAGGTTCCAGCCCCCCAATCCTTGTCTCCCCTCTGCCTGCCATCAAACAAAAAGTGAATTTTAAGGGGCGTCTTGACAAATACATGAGTAGGATGAGAATAGAGGGATATGGTCCCAGGAAGGGTAGGGGGTTTTAGTTCAGTCGGGTAGCTTGGAGGGCCAAAGGGCCTGTTCCTGTGCTGTAATTTTCTTTGTTTTTGTTCATTGCCCCCCCATCCTTTTCAAAACCTTCCTGCCTCTCTGTCTTCCATCATTCCCCTTCTTCCCCCCCATCCTTTTGAATGCCTTCCTGCTCCCCGTGTGATTCCCCTCTCCCACAAACCCTTTCAATACCTTCCTGCCCCTTTGCCCCATGTGTCCATTATCCTTTCCTGACAGAACCCACCAGTTGAAACGCTGGTCTCTCTCTGAATAAGAACATAAGAACATAAGAAATAGGAGCAGGAGTAGGCCATCTAGCCCCTCGAGCCTGCCCCGCCATTCAATAAGATCATGGCTGATCTGAAGTGGATCAGTTCCACTTACCCGCCTGATCCCTATAACCCCTAATTCCCTTACCGATCAGGAATCCATCTATCCGTGATTTAAACATATTCAACGAGGTAGCCTCCACCACTTCAGTGGGCAGAGAATTCCAAAGATTCACCACCCTCTGAGAGAAGAAGTTCCGCCTCAACTCTGTCCTAAACTGACCTCCCTTTATTTTGAGGCTGTGCCCTCTAGTTCTAACTTCCTTTCTAAGTGGAAAGAATCTCTCCACCTCTACCCTATCCAGCCCCTTCATTATCTTATAGATCTCTATAAGATCCCCCCTCAGCCTTCTAAATTCCAACGAGTACAAACCCAATCTGCTCAGTCTCTCCTCATAATCAACACCCCTCATCTCTGGTATCAACCTGGTGAACCTTCTCTGCATTCCCTCCAAGGCCAATATATCCTTCCGCAAATAAGGGGACCAATACTGCACACAGTATTCCAGCTGCGGCCTCACCAATGCTCTGTACAGATGCAGCAAGACATCTTTGCTTTTATATTCTATCCCCCTTGCGATATAGGCCAACATCCCATTTGCCTTCTTGATCACCTGTTGCACCTGCAGACTGGGTTTTTGCATCTCATGCACAAGGACTCCCAGGCCCCTTTGCACAGTAGCATGCTGTAATTTTTTTCCATTTAGATAATAATCCAATTTGCTATTATTTCCTCCAAAGTAAATAACCTCGCATTTGTCAACGTTATACTCCATCTGCCAGATCCTCGCCCACTCACTCAGCCTGTCCAAATCTCTCTGCAGACCTTCTACGCCCTCCACACGATTCACTTTTCCACTTATCTTTGTGTCGTCTGCAAACTTTGTTACCCTACACTCCGTCCCCTCCTCCAGATCGTCTATATAAATGGTAAATAGTTAAGGCCTCAGTACCGATCCCTGCGGCACGCCACTAGTTACCATCTGCCAACCAGAAAAGCACCCATTTATTCCGACTCTCTGCTTCCTGTTGGATAGCCAATCCCCAATCCACGCTAACACCCTACCCCCAACTCTGTGTGACCCAATCTTCTTCAGCAACCTTTTGTGAGGCACCTTATCAAACGCCTTTTGGAAATCCAAAAACACCGCATCCACCGGTTCCCCTCTGTCAACCGCACGAGTCACATCTTCATAAAAATCCAACAAGTTCGTCAAGCACGACTTTCCCCTCATGAATCTATGCTGCGTCTGCTTAATCGAACCATTCTTATCCAGATGGCCTGCTATTTCTTCTTCAATGATGGATTCCAGCATTTTCCCAACTACAGACGTTAAGCTAACCAGCCTGTAGTTACCCGCCTTTTGTCTATTTCCTTTTTTAAATGTTCAGCCCTGCCTGAGTACTGCTGCACAGTACAGTTCTTCCCGACTACGGAGGCAGTCACCAGGAATAGACCAGCAGTGTGGCATTACACTGGCATCACAAGGAGACTGGCGCAGCCCTGTGGCAGGTTGGCTTTGAATGTAGCACTCACCTCGAGATTGCGAGCAAAGGGAGGTCTGACTGATGCACGCCACCCTTTTTCAAAAGTGAATTAAACTAGTGTGATTTTCCACCAGCGTGATGCAAACTTGGAAGGCAGCATGTGATTCCAGTGAGCAGCAGATTTAATGAGCGTTCATGAGATTGTAATGAATACAAAGTCAGCGGAATAGCCGGCCTGTCATTAACCTGTCACCGGGAAAATTGCAAACTGTTTTTATGCCATCGGGATTCCAATTTATTTGGCTCCCGCTAGATTTGCCATTCCAGCACAAAACCTGCTGCAGACAGGATGGGAAAATTCCATCCTTTATGTCTACCTCCCTCCAATTCACAAATCAGCTCATCCCAATCATGTTTTGAACTGAACCAGAAGGCGTCTATGCCTGTATTTGCATTCTGCGATTCAACATTGACCTTTTCATTCAATGTTAACTGCCATTAATCTGTTAAGATTAGTTTTTCTGCGGTGAATTTATATTTGGGAGTTTGGTAGATCCTTTTACTGCTCTTTCAATTCATTTGGCTTGGCTTCAGCCCTTTTTATACTCAAGTGACTTCCTTCAAGACCTTCAACAATGTGGGGCTTCTCCCTCACTGTCTCATAGAAATCATAGAAACCCTACAGTACAGAAAGAGGCCATTCGGCCCATCGAGTCTGCACCGACCACAATCCCACCCAGGCCCTACCCCCATATCCCTACATATTTTACCCACTAATCCCTCTAATCTACGCATCCCAGGACACTAAGGGGCAATTTTAGCATGGCCAATCAACCTAACCTGCACATCTTTGGACTGTGTGAGGAAACCGGAGCACCCGGAGGAAACCCACGCAGACACGAGGAGAATATGCAAACTCCACACAGACAGTGACCCAAGCCGGGAATCGAACCCAGGCCCCTGGAGCTGTGAAGCAGCAGTGCTAACCACTGTGCTACCGTGCCGCCCAACTCCTGACCTGTTTGTAGATTTCTTTGGTCCCTGTTTAATCCTGTGGGTTCTGGATGAGTCACTTCAACTTTCATGGGTTGCATCACCTGAAGGCTTATGAAACCTTTTCAGCTGTCTGCAACTTTCCAGATTCCTCCTGCTGAAATTGTTCCGTTTGCTCAGTCTTTCTGGACTGGATGACACCTTCCAACCTGCAAGGTCATTTTCTTGCAGTAGGTTGACCCCTTGCATGAATGGGAGATTACACCATCCATTATCAACCCGGTAATGAGTTTAGTCTTTAAGTGGATTTTCAGTAACAGTACCTCAATATCTTCTCCGTGAGCCCTTTAACGATCACTCTGAATTTTGTCCTGCTTCTACATGGGAAATCCTCAATACTCCCTGTCAGCAGTGGCTGCAAACAACCAGCATCCCAGAGAATGCTAATCTCCTTTCCTGATTCTTTGGAACCACTGGGAGCTATTTCCCCATTACACACAAAATCCTGATGGGTTTCTGTCCCTTTCTTTGTATTTGTTACAATTTTAGTGACTAAGGATCTGGTCTGAATTGGAATATTGACTGTGGCTTTCATCACATGATGTGGCTTTCATCACATGCCAGCCATGTTTTATATGGCCCAGTTTAAAACAATTAAAACAGATTCAGTACAGTCCTGTGGCTCTGCCTTCTACATTGCTCCTTTTCAAGGTTGGGGAGAGGATAGATGTTTCAGTTTAATGTCACGTCCCAAAGATATAAGCCACAATTTTTCTCAGGGCTTGGAGTGCACTCCTGGTGTAGGTCGTCAGGTACAGATTAGGGGTTTGAAATCTAGTAGAAATTGGAAATTGCGGGTCTCTGCCTGAAAAAGGATCAGAGGAAGTTGAAATCTCAATCCAACATACACTGGGATTTTGGCATCATGAAAAGGCCGAGCTAGTTGGATGGGTTCCCCACTGGAACTCTGATGGCTCAAACTTCATTTTCGCCTGGTTATCTGGATAAACTGTGCCATCATCATTGTTGGGCTCTTATTGAATATTCATGCTGGGGTCATGGCCTGCAAGATTCCATGTTTGCAATTCTTTTGCTTAGCCCATTTATACCTCCCACCCATTCATCACCATCCACCCATCATTCCCCTTTACATACTCACACCCAAGTTTTGTCCATTCTGCCTTTAAATGGGTTGAGAAGTGGAGGAGAGTAGTGGACTAGGCCAAAGAATTTTAAGACACACAAATCTCAGTATGAAAATAGTATGACAACATGGTGCTTTCTATTTTCTGGAGTGGACAACTATACATATTGGGCAGTCCATACAACTTACAGTACAAAATATTGAGTTATATAGATATTTGTTAATCCTGTAACATGCTAATCCAATTCATAGAATCCCTACAGTGCAGGAGAAGGCCATTTGGCATATTGAGCCTCCACCAACTCTCTGACAGAGTTAGTTACCCAGGCCCTATCCCCAAAACCCCACGTCTTTACCCCGCTAGCCCACACATCTTGGGACACTAAGGGGCAATTTAGCATGGCCAATTCACCTAACCTGCACATCTTTGGACTGTGGGAGGAAACCAGAGCACCCGGAGGAAACCCACGCAAGTAGGGGGAGAATGTGCAAACTCCACACAGTCACCCAAGACCAGAATCGAACGAGGTCCCTGGATCTGTGAAGCAGCAGTGCGTACTATTGTACCACCCAATTCATGACAAGAAAAAGGATCTCCAGAGGGAAGTAGCATTTTGTGTTGAACACAAGAGCCGTCTGGAGAAGACCCAAATTAGTGTTAGCTAAAGTGGGATAACTATCACCTGCAGTTCAAACATGCTGTGTACTTTTTAAATTGAAGAACTGCACCAGAAGCAAACAGCAGTGAATGTGTGTGCTGGAGTTCAGGAAAGCATAGGCAGAAAATTAAAATTGGCATCAGTGGAAATAGACAAATCAGGACGATCATTAAATTGAAATATATAGACTGACAATGAAGAACAAAAAACAATGCCACAGATTTGAAAGGAAAGAAAATGTGTGATTGTACAAAGCAAGAGATGGAAGCAGATGCATGACAGCGCCAACACAAGGTAGCTCACTGCGATGCAATGTCAACTATGCAGTGTCAGCTACAAGTGTGAAATCAAGTGATGGTGTTTCTTTCATCATCACTGTCTTGTTTTTCCTCCCCTGCTTGGCCAGCTTTTAATTCTTGAGAATCTGAAAGGAGACAAGCACAAGGTAACATTATGAGTGGAGGGAGAAAAGTAACAGGTGCATGCTTATACCACCTGCAGTTTATGAATCGGGTGAGTGTGTAGGATGAGGGGCGATGTGGAATGTGATAAGGAAGATTAAGTATCAGGATACTGCCATCTTCAGTGGTTTCTACCCCTCCCTTGACCACGGCCTCAACAATGGGAGTCCCAGTAATAGCCACTTTTGGTTTTTCTCATGGGGGTCATGACATAAAGACTCCATTCCCCTCCAGTTAGTTTCTCCCATTTTATCCTCTTGTCCTGCAAAAAAGATGGAAGTGTGTGTTGTAGAATATGCTTTGGTAATGTGTTTGGAATTTTTGAATAACTGGCAGTGTGTGCAAGCTGTGAGATGTGAGTGTGCTAAGTGTGTATGTGGTGGAGCACATGGATGGGTATGAGTCCTGATTGGTAGAGATTGGTGGCAGGTGAGTGATGGGGGTGTGGTGAATTGAAGAGTGTCTGAGACTAATGGTGCAGTTGCTAGGATATAGCATTTGAACATACATTCATTAACCTTGACCACTCATATGAGGTCATTAACTTCTTGTGGCACCATATTCAGGTTCATGAGGCTTGATTCCTGGCAATGAGCTTCAAGGTAATCTACTCCAATTAGCTTCTAAGTATATGCCTGGAGGGCCTCCTAGACTGGTGATAGAGGACACATCTACTTTCCATCTTCTCCCTGAGGACCTCCATCCATTACAATGTCCAGAAACTATCTCCCATGTTATGCCATTTTAATGTTCCGCAGATCAGATTCACTTCTTGTACAGCTGCCAACATCTGCTCTGGTCACAATGTGCATCCTTTTAAAAAAATGTTGGCCAGCTTTAAGCGGTGCTGGCTAGTTTGAATTGGTGCTAGCCACTCATGTTATTGGCTGGATGCCTGAGAAAAGGACCAATCGACAGTGGGGATCATGCTCGCTGGAAGCACGAGGTTGGTGTCTTTGCAGTCAATGGGCATGGTTAATTTCACATTGCCTACTTTTGTGGGATATCAAAATTTGCCCCTATTGTCTTGAACAGTCAATGTTTGGGAACTGATAAGAGTACTGATAAGAGCATGGGGAGGCAATAGCCTAGTGGTATTATCATTAGACTATTAATCCAGAAACTCAGCTAATGTTCTGGGGACAGGAGTTCGAATCTCGCCACAGTGGTTCATGGAATTTGAATTCAATAAAAAATATCTGGAATTAAGAATCTACTGATGACCATGAAACCATTGTCGATTGTCGAAAAAACCCATCTGGTTCACTAATGTCCTTCAGGGAAGAAAATCTGCCATCCTTACCTGGTCTGACCGAGATGTGACTCCAGAGGTACAGCAATGTGGTTGACTCTCAACTGCCCTCTGAACAAGGCAATGAGGGATGGGCAATAAATGCTGGCCAGCCAGCAATACCCATGTCCCACGAATGGATTAAAAAAAAGCACAGTGGCGCAGTGGTTAGCACTGCTGCCTCACAGCACCAGAGACCCAGGTTCAATTCCTGGCTTGGGTCACTGTCTGTGTGGAGTCTGCACATTCTCCCCGTGTCTGCGTGGGTTTCCTCCGGGTGCTCTGGTTTCCTCCCACAGTCCGAAAGGCGTGATAGGTACATTGGCCATGCTAAATTCTCCCTCGGTGTACCCAAACAGGTGCTGGAATGTGGCGACTAGGGAATTTTCACAGTAACTTAATCGCAGTGTTAATGCAAGCCTACTTGTGACACTAATAAAATAAACTTTAAACTTATTTTTAAAAATCTATTGCTCAATTAGTGCTTCTTTAAACTAACAAGGAAAATGTAATTCTGTATGTGATTGATATGTTGAAGATCGTAAGCAATGCTCCAAAGTTAAGCTTTATGAGTTTCACATAGATGTGCGATATTCTCAGAAACACATTTTAACATTCCAGTATATATACTTTCAGCATTGTTGTACCCAAGCAGCAGATTTGACCCTGTAAGATCTTTAACTGAGTATACAGAATTCAAATTCTCCCTCAGAAAGCTTTTGAGACCCGGCCCCATTCTATTAATGGAAAACTTCTTCGATTTTCTATGTAATTCATTGCAGGCCTAACATTTCCACAGATTGTGGATATTTCTAATCAATTGCATTGTTTTTCTGGTTGGTTATTCACAGCTCTGCAAATATTGCAATACAGTTTCATTGCACGTCAAGATAAAGCAAAGTTAGAGAATAAACTATCAAAATAAATCCTTATTATTTAAAATAAAGATTAGGAAATGTGATAATGTTGGAAAAAAATACTTAACGCAATGTTAGCATCTATTGATGCAAGTAAAATTAGGTTGTAAATGATCTAGAAATGCAGCATAATACAACTATCCTACATTTAGTATCTTTTTTCTTCATTATTAATTTACATGTCTAACAACGAAATGACATCTAATATATTATCTTTGTTTTTATTTCAATTCCCTTGCTAGAATGGAAGTTAAAATGGAAATCCCAGTGTAGAACATCTCCTAGCAACCTAGATACACTGCAGTCCTCAAGTGGTTGAAGAGTATTTTTAGTAGTATTTGATTGCATAAACAAACATACCCAAAATTATATGTTTAATGCTCGATCCTTTCCCTTCTGGGATTCAATTTTGGTTTAATATTTCTGGATCATGATATTCTGTCATGTTTGCTGCTATTACAATTTATAAGGTTATTTCTCAGGAACTAATTCCAAGTTAATTTATCGATAAGATTAAACCAATTCTTCATATAATTAAATCTGTACTGTTATACTATTTTACCGGATTGAGAACAGTCTAATGTTTTACTGTTTTGTCCCAATCAGTTTTTAAGATTATATTGAGGCAAATTTCCGGATTCAGAGATCTATTAATCGCTTTTTGATGGATGGGAAAGACTTTCTCGATTTAGTAAGGTGCAAAGCATCTTTTTTCAAACAAAATAGATGTTGTTTCGAGAAACGGTAAAGGAATTTATTATTGAAGATAATCTCTCATCTTTCGCATCACCTTGTTTTGTTTAGTTATACTGGGTAATAAATTAAACTGACAGCAGAACTATAAAATGTTGTTCATACAACTTGATTTCTTAAGATTTGCATAGTCAATCAAATAGTCAGAAAACAAATTGTGGCCCAGACTTGGCAGTAAAAATAATGGCGAGGCTATCATTGCTCAGATTTTTAAAGTGTAGATTGGAAAGCAAATTCCAGAATGAAGTATGGAAATCAGGAAGTTGCTGGCAATGTTGCTCTTCTCTGCACCAGTATCACACTGAAAAAAATCAGCATTGAAACATATGGAAGCAGATGAAGCTGCTGTACCTAACCCTTAGCTATCCACTCGAGTCAAAGAGTCAGAGAGGTTTACAGCATGGAAACAGGCCCTTTGGCCCAATTTGATCACGCTGCCCTTTTTTTTTTAAAACCCCTAAGCTAATCCCAATTGCCCGCATTTGGCCCATATCCCTCTATACCCATCGTACCCATGTTACTATCTAAATGCTTTTGAAAAGATAAGATTGTACCCGCCTCTACAACTACCTCTGGCAGCTTGTTCCAGACACTCACCACCCTCTGTGTAAAAAAACTGCCCCTCTGGACACTTTTGTATCTCTCCCGTCTCACCTTAAACCTATGCCCTCTAGTTTTAGACTCCCCTACCTTTGGGAAAAGATATTGATTATCTACTTTGTCTATGCTCCTCATTATTTTATAGAACTCTATAAGGTCACCCCTCAGCCTCCTACACTCCAGAGAAAAAAGTCCCAGTCAATTCAGCCTCTCCTTATAACTCAATCCATCAAGTCCCGGTAGCATCCCAGTAAATCTTTTCTGCACTCTTTCTAGTTTAATAACATCCTTTCTATAATAGGGTGACCAGAATTGCACACAGTAGTCCAAGTGTGGCCTTACCAATGTCTCGTACAACTTCAACAGACTTTGGAATAAAAACAGAAAATGCTGGATAAACTCAGGAGCTCTGGCAACATCTGTGCAGAGAGAAACAGAGTAAACGTTTTGAGTCCATAAGACGCTTCCACAGACTCTAAAGAGTGGTAGAAATGTAATGAATTATATAGTTGGAGAGGTGGGTGAAGCAGAATTATTCTCATTTTCTGATTTTTGTCACCACTGATGAGGTTCCAGCCCAGAAAGGTTGGGAACCTTATTTCAATAAATTACCATATCATTAAAGGGCTTTCCCACTACATTATCCCCCACGTTAGGAATTCCCTCCTCGCCGTCGTGAAATAACGTCGTCAAGGTTTACAACTGCTTTTTAAAAAACGGGAACCAGGAGAGGGGAACCCGCCAGGAGCACAAAGGTAAGTATAGCCCCCTGAAGGAGGGGGACATGACTAGGCACTACCCTAGCGCTTCCCTATGTCACACTGGCACTGCCTCCTAGCACCCTGGCAATATCCCTGAAGTGCCGGGGCAATGCCAAGGGCGGCCCCTCTGATGAGCTCCATTAAAGGGGATCCATGGTTGAGAGCTGAGGGGGGTTCCCCTTGTGCATGTGTGGGGGAGTGTCTATGTACATGGGGGGGGAGGGGTTTCCTTGTGCATATGTGGGGGAGTGGGGTCTCTGAGTTCTTTGGGGGAGGAAGTTCTTTGTTTCTTATCAGGATTCCCAGTATTGCCAACCTTTTCTGGCCCCGCCCCGCTAGCATGATAGCATGGACCATGTCTGCAGTTTTCTTTTGCACAAAGTGTTGCATAATCTGGCGAGAAAAGCTGGTTGTGCAGCCGGGGGCTCCAGACCAGCACTCTGTACAGAAATGGGAAACTTCTACCCATGGTCACTGACAGATCTTTGCACTGGAAACCTGGCAAGTTTTGAACAAGAGAAGAGCATCTTTCATCGAGTTGATGTTCCTCCAGCAGCAGTTGATGTTTATTTCAGTGCGCATCCCGAGAAACAGCCCATAGTCCTGTGTTACAGAAATGTTTGGGATAAACTGCAAAAGGATTGCACCTTCTTTCACACCTGTTTTGCAAAGATACATTCCAGATGAGATGGTCAGGGTCTTTTCCCCACTGCAGCCACCTGGAGTGAAGCGTGCAGAAGCAGTGGCACTCCAGGTGTGCAGGAAAGATTTGACTGGAGACGGCCCTTCTCAGCCAAACTACGTCTTCATGCCAGTTTGAAAGTTCTAATGAAGAGGCATTCTGTAAAATGACTGACAGTCTGCTCTGGGAACCATCCAGCAGGATCCACCACCTCCTCTTCCTGCAGAGCTTTAAGGAGATTATGTGTGGACTGGTGGGCAGCCAGAATGCTGGACAGAATGCAGCTTACTGTTGCCCTGCCATTTACACATTCTGATCTCTTAATGGGCCACTATCAGCACCCTTCTTAGCTATGAGCACCACCATTTACATTTCCTTTGTCTTTTTGTCCATGACATCTTTGTCAGTCCACACCCCCCACCCCCATCCTAACAGTATGAATCTCGTCTTATTTTCTGTGGTCTTCAGCTCTGACGAAGGGTCGTCCTGACTCGAAACGTTGACTCTACTCTCTCTCCACAGATGCAATCAGATCTGCTGAGAATTTCCAGCATTTTCTGTTTTTGTTTCAGATTCCAACATCTGCAGTATTTTGCTTTTATATTTATGTAAATTATGTATATCTATAATGAGTGGTTGTGGATTTTTTCCGCAGTTCCAGACCTGATTTGCTTGCACTGTATTAACTGACATAAACGAACGGTAGAGAAATAATCATGTTAAGTATCAATGACAACCTTAAAATTGCTTGGTATACATTTCTACAATTAGTACTCTTTCTCCATTAAACAATCAAAATTTGCTGATATCAGTTTACAATTACCATATGTAATGGTTTAATATGTATATATTAAAATAAATACAAATATTTACAGAAACTATTTTAAAGAACGGTTCAGTTTAAGGGAGACACTGGATATCACAGTTTTTAAAAATCAACCTCTGAGAGACACTTTAGGGAAATAACATCTGACATCTAATTCAGGAGATAGCAATCGCAGATCTCAGTATACATGGTAGATGCCTAAACCATAACAACTGCCTCTGTAATAGCTATCTCCTCTCCACCCAATGGCACAAATCACTGGCATTCTTGTCAGATGTCCAAAATTGTACATAGCACTCTGGACAGTCTCGTCAATGCTGCCTTTCAGGTCAATATACAGCACAGGACTACAGGACAAAAATATGCTGGAACTGAAAATATGTAGATCCTCTGCAACACAGGAAGGAGGCTACAGAATGTAGTGTTACTTTGCATTATACTGAGAAGTAAATAAATAGCTTTAAAGTGCAACAGAAACAAACTATTTAATGTGCATTTCTTCAAAGACACTGCTTATTTGGCACATATTGCCAAAGCATGAAAACGTTTGAGAGAATGTTTTCCATATTTCAATGGGCAGCACAGTGCCACAGTGGTTAGTTAGTATTGCTGCCTCACAGTGCCAGGGACCCAGGTTCAATTCCACCCTTGGGTGACTGTGTGGAGTTTCCACATTCTTCTCATGTTTGGGTGGGTTTTCTCCGGGTGCTCCAGTTTCCTCCCACACTCCAAAGATGTGCAGGTTCGGTTAGCTTGATTGGCCTTGGTAAATTGCCCCTTAATGTCAGGGGAATTAGCGGGTAAATACGTGGGTTTACAGGGACAGGCCATGGATGGGATTCATGTTGGTGCAGGTTCAATGGGTCAAATGGCCTACTTCTGCGCTGTAGGGATTCTATGATTTCAAACTCTGTAATGAATCTAATAGGGTAAAGAATACCAAAGAAAGTATTTGAAGAATGAAATGGTTTTTGTCAATGATTTTGGCGAAAAAAATGGATTGAATCTAAATGAGATTTCCTGTGTTTCAAAGAAGTCAATTTTTCCAGTAAAGTTACTGTTAACAGGACCTCCACTCTGTTAGGTTTTTATCCCAATGAACAAATTATCATTTTTTAAAAATGCAAACTGATTCCATACTAATTGTTTCATTTCTTCGAAGGCTATTATAAAGCCGAATACTTTATTTGCAAAGTGAATTCCTTCTCTTGAGAAATTGATTTAGAAATTAATATGGATTACAATGTCACATGATCTGTATTGTGCTCAAGCTTTCTCTTTATTATACCTTATACTCAGGACCAGGATAGAAATTGCTGCGATTCATATAACACTCAGACCCACTGTACTACCACCTAGATACTCAGCATTGGCTACTGTTCCCATGGTCTGGTGGAGACAACTATCACCTACTATCACTGGTCTAGTAATCTTGGAAATTGCTCTGCTCCTTACGATCACTAGACAAGACCAGTAATTCAAATTAACAATTAACATGGTCCAATATATCAGCTAGGTCCTTTAAAATTAACATTTTGTTTATCTTTCTGAAGCCATTTTAGATGGAAGTGATCCTCAAGAAAATCAGCAATTAACTGTTGGATTTGCTTTTATTTTTACTCAAGTCTTTTTACTCGCAAAATCATGTAACAAGTGCGAATAAGTGAAATTTTGGATAGCGCAGTGATATGTCAAATTAAAATGCCTTAAATTGTACAGAAGAGAGGCTTGCCTTTAGTTTTAATTGTATCAACAGGAAAATATACCAAGAAGTCCACTGGTTCTTCAAAGTAAAAATAATTTCTCCATTTTATCTTTTTATTTGTTCCTCTCCACCTTTTCAATCAGGAAAGAACATAAGAAAAATGGAGCAAAACAACTTTACATGATTCTGGAAACATCTTTTTAAAACAATAATTACTTCCAATCTGCAAAGACTATAAAAACATGACCAGCCTCTCTGGTTCGTTCCAGCTGGAACTCATTCTAGTGGTAAACCTTTTTCCAATGATTTCTAATTAGACACTAATGGTTCAACACGACTGTGGGGGGTTTATGCCATTTGGGAATGGATGTGTAGATATTAAAGCTTTTTCCTGTGTTCAGCACAAATCGCAAGTGGATTTTTCACTGTCCCATCCAGGTTATTTCTTGAAAGGACACTGCTGTGGACAAGACAGTAGTATGAGTTTCCAACTGTATAGAATCACAACAGCTATAGATGGGAGTGATTCAAAATATTTGATTTTAGTTTTAAATTTAACCAGTTGGGCTGGATGTTCATTCCTCATTGTCGTCAGTGCAGGCTCGATGGGCCAAATGGCCTCCTTCTGCACTGTAGGGATTCTGTGATTTAAATAGCAATTTTGCAGATTGGGCCCTCAGAAATTACATTGTAAAATTACAAATTTTGAATGAGGTTGCCACTGCTGGAACAGGAAGCCAGCTGTAACGGTGAGCAAAATGAATTATTCTGAGGTCGTAAGCCCAACGCCATGCCCACAGGAAAATTCCACCACATAAACTCAAGACATTGACATATTCAAAGCAATTCCTTGTAACTTGTCATTCAAAGGTCTGGATAGTCAATGAGAGAAGGTAACCTCTCAATAAATACTATGTCGGATGGGGAGGCTCCGAAATGAAGGACAGGATAACAAAAAATAAAGTTGAAGGAAGTAAGATGATAGCAGACAACTTGGATTTTGAAGCTTGTTGGCGAATTAATGGTGACTTCAACAAAACAAATACCAGCACATATTTTTATAAATAGCCCAATGCAATGTTGCAAGGCAGTCGAGGAAATGAAGAAAACTTGTCATTTTGCAAACCACATTTATTGCTTCTCCAGGATTTCTGCTGAATTGAGTTGCAAATAAAAAAAAATGGTGCAGTTCAAGTACAGCAGGCGCAAAACCACTCCATATACATGAATTGTCTTGGGTGAGCCGGGAGATGAGGTGCAGTGCATATTGTTTGAGCCTGAGGTGAATTTGACAAAGACTGCTCACTATAGGTTGCAGGGCTATTAAACTTGATGTGAAATAAAGTGGTTGGAGAGACTGCAGCCCTTAGAGAATTGCAATTCCATCTTACAGCAAACCTAGTCATTATAGGACATTGTCACAAATAACCTGAAACTAATTAAAAAATGTAATGCAGGCCCATGATGCTATAAATGTATTTAATGCTTTTACTTTATTATATTTATGAAGATTGAATATTTATTTACGAGTGAATGTTCAGAGTACTCCAGCCTGAAGATTAAATTACTGTAAAATCATTTAATTTTGTGGAAGTGTTAGTTAATTTGATCTTTTCTGGTTAATTGTAGAAAGGGGACATTCTAATCCAACAGATTAAGAAACTAAACTGAATATATCAAAGACGGTAGTTTACAAGACTGGCTGGATGGGAAGCCACATTACAAAAAAACCTTTATATATTGCTGCATCTTGAGGACATTTTCCAATGAAACAACTTTCTCTGTTCATTGTTTTCTTCTGTTAGACTTTTGATTTTTCGCTAGAACTATGACCTAGCTTAATGCAGTGCTGCAGTATTGGCTACATATTTACAAAGCTATGTATTTAAGATAGAACATATTGTATCCTGTTGCTGGGGGAAAAAAGCTTTAATTTATATAACAGAATATTTCTTTCTTGTGCGAAGGCTAAATTATTTTAACCATGTTAACTTAGCATTGTTCATTCTGTTGATTCTAGACTATTGAAAATATTACGTGAACTACGTCCATTCACTGAATAATTGTTAAAATTAGCTGCCAGCACAGGAGCCTGAAATACACACGATGTGAGGCAAACTGTGCTTCAGTGTTGGATTACACTACACATACAAGGACAGTTTAGGTTTCTTGCCTAGGTGTCACTTTGATTAATGCTGCTTTCCTTCAGGTGACCTTGAGGTCACATAAATACTGAAAAGCCTATCTTACTCATCGTGACGCTAACATGAAAATCATTCTCTAATTTACTTTGTAAAAAACTGGGGAAAATTCTGTTTGGGTCCATTGGTTAGACATTTAATCAAAATGGCATATGTTCTGCTGTAAGTAGAGAAAGGACAAAAGTATGAACTTGGAGCCATTTTTGTGGTATATCGTGGATTTCCTGAGCATTGTTAAGGCAAAATGACATTTTGCTGAATCAGATTAAAACTCTGTAGAATACAAGCTGTAATATAGGATTCAACAAAATAAATCACAAAAATAATCTTTATTGATACTGCCAATTTTTTTTTGAACTGGTGCAAAATGTTATATCAGTCTATAAAATATGAAAGATGAATATTCAGCTGCTTTGCAATGTACAAAATTTTTTATGACTTCTTTGTACTCTGGCAGAGATAAATATCATATCAAGCAATTTTATGTAACTGAATATTTTCCAATATTGTCAGTCAGCACTGTGATCTCCAGTAGTCTATTAACAGTTATTAAGATCTATATTTCACAATTTTAAACAAAAAAACATCACTGAGCATTTGGTAGGAAGTTGTACTATTACAAATCTTGAATTCACAGTAAATGCGAACACGAGATTAAGTGGTAGGCACTGTATATTTATTTTTTCCAGTCAGGCACAGGCCCTACCATATTTATTCATTCATTCATGTATGGTCTGCCTGAAGGCAGGTCCTTGGTTCATTGTCTGCTGATACTTCATTCTGAGCCATTTTTTTGGCAGTTTTTTTTTGTCAGTGATGGTTTGCCGTTGCCTTCCACTCTCAGGCAGTGTAAGGAGGCAGGATGCAACTACCTCAGCCAGAATGGGAATCAAATAGAGACTGTCAACATGAATTTCATTCCTATTTAACCAACTGAGTTAAATCCCCCCCCCCCCCCCCCCCCCCCCACCACCGACCCCAAATCCCTGACATAAAGTGCCATTAATTTGCTATCATTTATATCAATACTTTCACGTTCCCATTAAGTTAATTGATTTGATTTATTGTTGTCACATGTATTGGGATACAGTGAAAAGTATTGTTTCTTGTGCGCTCTGCAGACAAAACATACCATTCATAGAGAAGGAAAGGAGAGGGTGCAGAATATAGTGTTGCAGTTATAGAAAAAGTGTAGAGAAAGATCAATTTAATATACAATAGATCCATTCAAAAGTCTGATGACAGCAGGAAAGAAGCGGTTTCTGAGCTGGTTGGAATGTGTTTTCAGACTTTTGTATCTTTTGTGTAATAATTATGTCAAAAGTATATTTAATATATCTGTCACATACAGCATATAGACAGAATGACACTAGATTAACAGCCGGTTGAAAAACAGTGATTGGCGGGGATTTTCCGGTTTCATTTTGGTAGGAATCGGCACGGGGATGTAGCCACCCAGTCAGCAGTCCACTGACGTTCGGTGGTACCGGATGATCACAGCAGTAGGCGGGGCTGAAAAATCCTCCCCATTGTATTGAGATACTGTCTGTGCACTGCAATTCCCAAACTTCATATTTCATTCGAGTTACTGTCAGTCATAATGCAGACATGGAATTTTACCCTTGGATTTTTCATCTCTGGCAAGAAATTGCTCATCCACTGGCAAGTTTGTGAACATAGCTCTTGAATAATGGAATAGAACCATAGAATCCCTACAGTGAAGGAAGAGGCCATCTGGCCCATCGAGTCTTCACTGACTCTCCTAAAGAGGCCCTCTCCTTCCTCCCTCCCTGTCCCCATATCCCTGCACATTTAGCTTGGTTAATCAACCTAATCTGCACTTCTTTGGACTGTGGGAAGAAACCGGAACACCCAGAGGAAACCCACGCTGACACGGGGAGAATGTGCAAACTCCACACAGACAGTCACCAAAGGTCGGGATCGAACCCAGGTCTCTGGTGCTGTGAGGCACCAATGCTAACCACTGTGCTGTCGTGCTGCCCTATTATAGAATCATAGAAACCCTACAGTGCAGAAAAAGGCCATTGGGCCCATCAAGTCTGCACTGACCACAATCCCACCCAGGCCCTACCCCCATATCCCTACATATTTACCCGCTAATCCCTCTAACCTACGCATCTCAGGACACTAAGGGGCAATTTTTTTTAGCGTGGCCAATCAACCTAACCCGCACATCTTTGGACTGTGGGAGGAAACCGGAGCACCCGGAGGAAACCCACGCAGACACGAGGAGAATGTGCAAACTCCACACAGACAGTGACCCAAGCCAGGAATCGAACCCAGGTCCCTGGAGCTGTGAAGCAGCAGTGCTAACCACTGTGCTACCGTGCCGCAAGGCATTATCTTTTCTGGACTGGCAGGCCAATCAAGAATTTTTATTAAATGCCCACCTGAGCTTAGCCAGTGACTGGGGAATACAGTGTGATGTTGCTGTGTTTTGTCAGTGCTGGAACCTTGGTGGCGATTCCCCTGCCCTGCGTGCCTCATCTCATGACAGTCCAAATGCGAGACAGCCCAAATGTACTGGGGAGAATCCCCCCTGTGCCGACAATCTGGTTCACACCCAACAAGGGCATGAACCAAATTAACATATTTAAATCCTGACTTAAATATGCAGGGTTAGTTTAAAACCAGATTCACCTGGCTCTCGGGATTAATTGACCCTCCAGTGCAACGGGAACCTGGCACGAGTCACCACTGGTCTCCACAAATGGAGAGCAGACGTGATGGCCAGGTTGGGGGCCAATGTGGTGGGGGGGGCTCCGAGGCCATTGAAGTTCCTAGGTGGTCAGGGATAGCTGGGTAGTGACCTGGCATTGCCCCTTCCACTGTCATGGTGCTTGGTTGGTGCTGAAAAGGGGTGGGACTTGAAGGGGGTCCCTGAAGAGTGGGGGGGGGGGGTGAGAGCCTGAAAGGGGCTAGGCCTTAAGTGATCCCAAAGCAAGGTATTGCTCAGTTGTGGGGGAGGCCCGATGCCAGCAATTGGGGGGTGCAGGTGGACCCGATGGCCCGATGGCCCGATGTTGGTGAGCATAGATGGCGGGGGGGGGGGGGGGGGGGGGGGGTGAAGGAGGAAGAGGTTACGGTTCACCTTCATGCCTATGTGTTTGGCAGTGGGGTGACCCCAACATTTAGTGATGGGGGAACGATTGATCTTGTGGGGTCAAGGGCTGGGGGTGTTCCCCCATGTCTGTGGGAAGTTCACAATGGCCGTGGGAGGAAGGGGACCTTCAACTTAAGTTTGAGATCTTGTGCCCTTTAAAAAGGATACCCCCAATCTCTGGGGAGCCAGTCTTGCTGGCCTCCTTTGGTCCTGCACATCTCTTTGACAGCAGGAATCTCCCCAAGCTCCAAACAAATGACTACAACCGCGATTCTCCGAAAAAAGAACTAAGTGCTGCTGTCAGCGGGAAAGTTGGAATGATTCCCGGTGGCAGTGGCAGCGTTTCCCGTCGCTAATCAACTCATGTAAATGTGTTTTTTCTCCCCCTACATGAATCACACTTCCTAACTCAACAGGGGAGTGATTCTCTGGAATTGGGAATCAGCTGTGATTCCTTGACAAGCAGTCGCATCATTTAAACGCCCCCTAAAGCACTGCTTGTCACTGCAGGCAACAAGATGTCAGGAAGGAGGTTTCTGGATGTGAACCTGGACCGTAAGCTCAATGCCGTGGAGGAGAGGAGGGTCACACTCTTCCCTTGCATGGGCTGAAGAATTCCAGCCAGCGCTCTCAATCCAGCCTGGGTCATGGTTGTTAGTGCCAGCAGTATAACAAGGAGGGCAGGCTTACAGTGCCGCAAGAAGATGAATGACCTCCTTAGAGTTGCAAGGGTGAGTATCCACTGTCTGCCTCTGGCATCCCTTAACCCCTTTCCATGCCATCGTACAGCCACCAAACACCCCAACGACCAGCATCGAGTTCAGAATCCCACCCAGCCCCCTCCCAACAATCCCCCTCACAACCCTTCTTTGGCTCGGCACTGTGCCAACACAAATGCAACCTGATGTTAACCCCCCAACCATACCTGCCAGGCAAGTGCCTCTCAACATTCTCTTAATGTCCCCACACGAAAGGATCAGCCCAACAGGGGGGAACGGGAGAAGATGGGCCACGGTATACCAGAAATCAGAATGCTGGCCTCCTTCAAAGACAGATCAATGGATTTTGTGAGAGAGCTCTGTGGTGAACCATTGTCGGTTACCACCAGGAGTGCTGAGCCATGGTCTGGCCAGTACTATGAGTCTGTAGATATGTTACTGTTGGGGTTAGGGTTGGGCTGTTCTACCTGTTAATATAGTCCTATGGTACACCCCAGTTGGCTCCCGCCTCCTGGGAGAGGTATAAAGGTCACTGCTCTGCCTGGTGACCCCTTAGTCTGGGATTGTATATTGTATATAGTAGCTCCGTTATTGTTGGCAATGAAAGCCTTTATTTCCTGGGTACATCCTGCCTCCCATGTGATTTATCGCGCATCAATTTTATTGCCAACAAGTAAATTCTTTTTTCTTGGAAAAAAAACAAAAGAAAACATGGAGCAAATGCTGAAACCCGAACGGCTTACGATGGATTCACGTGCGGCGGGAGCATCGAACACTTTCGACCACTGGTTGAAGTGTTTCCAAGATTACCTCGACACCTCCACAGCGGTCACCGACGACGCCGACAAACTCCGGGTCCTCCATGCGAGGGTAAGCGACGCTGTATATTTAGCGATCCGTGAGGCCCCCGACTACAAAGGGGCCCTCGAGCTTCTCAAGAAGCGATACAACAAACCGCCGAATGAGATCCATGCTCGACACCTTCTAGCCACTCGACGGCGGCAGCCCGGCGAAACGACGGAACAGTACGTGTGTGAACTTCAGCAGCTAGCCAGAGCCTGCAACTGCAAGTCAGTGTCGGCAGCCCAGTACATGAGCGACTTAGTTCGAGATGCGTTCGTGGCGGGAATCGGCTCGTCGTACATCTGCCTTCGGCTGTTGGAGCAAGGTAACCTCGATCTCACTAAAACCATAGAGTTAGCTGACGCTCTAGAAACGGCCTCCAAAAGTCTGGAGATGTACCCCGACGACCGCATGGGGACATTGTGGCAGGGGCAGCCGCAGACTCCACTTTATTCAGCGGGACCAAAAAACTACGCGATTGCGTTTCCAGCCTCGGACCTGACGACGGCAGCAGCTCCAGGTGGCCCGCGGTGTTACTTCTGTTGGGGGGGTGAAACACCCTCGGCAGCGATGTCCAGCTAAAGCGGTGTTGTGCTCCGCCTGCGGCAAGAAGGGACATTATTCCAAAGTATGCCGGACCAAACCTCCCTCCAAAAACAGCAGTGCGGCGTGTGACTCCCCGGAGCCGGCCTCCTTGTCTTCTGCGTCTTCGAGGTCTTCCACCACGTGCGATTCCAGGACGTCGCCATTCCTAACGACGGAGTCGCAAGACATGTGCGACCTGCAGGGGCCGCAGGTTTTGGCGCCATCGTCCACGTGCGACCTATGGGGGCAGCCATTTTGGTCGGCACCGACCGCGAATGACCAGCAGGGGCCGTCATCAACCATCTCAGCTGCCTGCAGTTGCACCCACGAACCAACGGTGGCGTCAATCATCCTGGACCAGGCCAAGCCTCACAGACTCGACAAGTCCATGATGGACATACAGGTAAACAGACGCCAGATTTATTGTTTGTTTGACAGCGGGAGCAAGGAGAGCTTCATTCACCCTGACACCCTGAAGTGGTGTGGTCTCCGAATTCAGACTGTCAAGCAGACAATTTCGATGGCGTCAAGGTCCCGGTCTGTCACCGTGCTCGGGAGCTGCGTGGTCAATCTGACGGTGCAGGGCACGGTTTACGAGAACTTCAGGCTCCTTGTGTTACCGCACCTTTGCGCGCCGATACTCCTAGGACTAGATTTTATGGTCCACCTGAAGAGTGTAACCCTGCAGTACGATGGGCCGCTCCCTCCGCTTTCAGTGGGAGATCCGCAGCCTCTAAATTGCCCAACGCACTCCACATGTAGTCTCTCAACGCTCAGGATTACCACACCCTCCCTATTCCAGAATCTCGTGCCAGGCTGCAAGCCCATCGCAACAAAGAGCAGGCGTTACAGCGCTGAGGATCGGATCTTCATTCGATCTGAAGTTCAGCGGCTCCTCAAGGAAGGGATCATCCAACCTAGCGCTAGTCCTTAGAGAGCGCAAGTCGTGGTGGTTAAGAATGGGAACAAACCCCGGATGGTCATAGACTATAGTCAGACCATTAACAGATACACGCAGCTGAATGTGTATCCCCTCCCGCGCATATCTGACATGGTCAACCAGATTGCGCAGTACCGGGTGTTCTCCACCATCGACTTAAAATCTGCTTACCACCAGCTCCCCATTCGCCCAGAGGACCGACAATACACGGCCTTTGAGGCGGATGGTCGCCTGTACCATTTTTTAAGGGTTCCCTTTGATGTCACGAATGGGGTCTCGGTCTTCCAGCGTGCTATGGACCGAATGGTGGACCAGAACGGGCTGCGGGCTACCTTCCCGTACCTGGATAATGTCACCATCTGCGGCCATGACCAGCAGGACCACGATGCCAACCTTCTTAGATTCTTACGCACTGCATCTCGCCTGAATCTGACCTACAACAGGGAGAAGTGTGTATTTCGCACGCGCCGCCTAGCTATCCTCGGATACGTGGTGGAAAATGGGGTCCTTGGCCCTGATCCAGACCGTATGTGTCCCCTCCTCGAACTCCCCCTGCCCACTAGCATCAAAGCACTGAGAAGATGTTTAGGCTTCTTCTCATACTATGCACAGTGGGTTCCCAATTACGCGGACAAAGCCCGTCCGCTCATCAAGTCTACCTCCTTTCCCCTAACAACAGAGGCTCACGTAGCCTTTGCAGGAATAAAAGCCGACATCGCGAAAGCCACGATGCACGCTATCGATGAGTCCATCCCCTTCCAGGTGGAGAGTGATGCATCTGATTTCGCCCTGGCCGCCACACTTAACCAGGCGGGCAGGCCCGTCGCCTTTTTCTCTCGCACCCTCCAAGGCCCTGAAATTCGACATTCGGCGGTGGAAAAGGAGGCCCAGGCCATTGTGGAGGCCGTTCGGCATTGGCGCCATTACTTGGCGGGAAAACGGTTCACTCTGCTCACGGACCAGTGGTCCGTGGCGTTCATGTTCAACAACACGTTACGGGGTAAGATCAAGAATGATAAAATTTTGAGGTGGAGAATCGAAGTCTCCACCTACAATTATGATATCATGTACTGTCCAGGGAAGCTCAACGAGCCCTCGGACGCCCTGTCACGTGGAACATGCGCTAGTGTGCAGGAGAATCGATTACAGGCTCTCCACAATGACCTCTGCCATCCGGGGGTCACTCGGCTCTTCCACTTCATAAAGGCCCGGAATCTACCCTACTCGGTGGAGGATGTCAGGTCCATAACCAGAAGCTGCCGGGTGTGCGCGGAATGCAAACCGCACTTCTACCGACCTGACAGGGCACACCTCATTAAGGCCACCCGTCCTTTCGAAAGACTGAGTGTGGACTTTAAGGGCCCCCTTCCCTCGACAGATCGGAATGTGTACTTCCTCAATGTGATTGATGGGTACTCACGATTCCCTTTTGTCATTCCCTGTTCTGACATGACCGTTGCCACGGTTATCAAGGCATTACGTGATCTTTTCACCCTGTTCGGTTACCCCTGTTATATCCACAGCGATAGGGGCTTGTCGTTCATGAGCGACGACTTGAGGCAATACCTGCTCTCATACGGGATTGCCTCTAGTAGAACCACGAGCTACAACCCAAGGGGTAACGGACAGGTTGAACGAGAGAATGCTACAGTCTGGAAGGCTGTCTTACTGGCGTTGAGGTCTAAAGGTCTTCCAGTCTCCCGTTGGCAAGAGGTACTCCCTGATGCGCTCCACTCCATACGCTCACTCCTGTGTACGGCAACCAACGCTACTCCTCATGAGAGAATGTTTTCATTCCCTAGGAAGTCTTCCTCTGGGACCTCATTACCGTCTTGGTTGACGTACTCAGGACCTGTCCTCTTGCGGCGGCATGTTAGGACCCGCAAGTGGTTGAACAGGTCCATCTCCTCCACGCCAACCCTCAGTATGCCTATGTGGCATATCCTGACGGGCAAGAGGACACGGTCTCGATTCGAGATCTGGCGCCAGCAGGGGGCTTGGAAACCCCTGTCGCTCCCACACCCCCAGTTAGGGACCCCCTGACACGGCGCGGGCAGTATCGGGACCACCACTTAACCCTCTTACTCCCGTGTACAGCTTGCCTGAGTCCAGGAGATTGTCGCCACTTCGAGGCGTGCCCGAGTCTACCAGCCCGTGAGGAACTGGAGGAGTCACTGGACACCGCCTTGGAGAGAACGTCACAGCAATTGCCTGAACCGGTGTCATCACCGGTGTTGAGGAGGTCACAGCGATGGTGCGGTCCCCCAAACCGTTTGAACTTATAGACAGATGAACATTTGTTCTGTGTTTTGTACCCCGCCGGCCTTTGTTTTCAAAGGAGGGGTGAATGTGGTGAACCATTGTTGGTTACCACCAGGAGTGCTGAGCCATGGTCTGGCCAGTACTATGAGTCTGTAGATATGTTACTGTTGGGGTTAGGGTTGGGCTGTTCTACCTATTAATATATTCATATGGTACACCCCAGTTGGCTCCGCCTCCTGGGAGAGGTATAAAGGTCACTGCTCTGCCTGGTGACCCTTTAGTCTGGGATTGTATATTGTATATAGTAGCTCCGTTATTGTTGGCAATGAAAGCCTTTATTTCCCGGGTACATCCTGCCTCCCGTGTGATTTATCGCGCATCAAGCTCCTGCAGTGAGCCATGGCAGACAGCGAGGTTGGCATGCAGCACAGAAGTGAGTCCACTGCATCTTTATCCAGGTGACCTGTCTCAAGTGAGTTTCCTCTCCCTTGTCTTAGTCAGACGCTGACCCCATATCAGCCTCTTCCCCTGAGCCTTATTTGGATATTGAGGCTGGTGAGATTGCTAAACTATCAATGATGATGGACAGTTGATAGGAGGCTCAAGGTTAGCGGGAATGTCAGAGGGCACAGGTGCTCTCAGAGGTGAAGACAGATGCCTGGTGGATGATCAGGGAAGAACATCACGTCACCTTTTTCCTGGCAAGTTGCCACACTCCATACAGCTGGACAGCTTTCAAAGGATCTGACACTTCAACAACGAATAGCTGAGCATTATGTCCCTCTGGGCGAGAGCCTGATCGGGGCCGGCGGAGAGGGTCGGAAGACTCGCAATAGGTTTGACGCCTGGCAAAAATCCCATTTCAGCCCTCACGCTTAATTCAACGGGCCATCAGGAATCCTGTCTGCAGCCAGCGGCTCCAGAGAATCATCCGCTAAGTGGGGGTGAATTGCGACCTGGATCGCGCCGACCCACCTGACAGAATTCTCACTGCTTTTTCTGCCGAAGATGACACTTTGGGAGAATTTGGCCTATTGTGTGGCATTTTTTTCATAGGTGCATTACAAAATAAAACACGAGTGAGAAATAGTTATTCAGTTGATCAAGCCCATTTCTTCCACAAAGCATTCATTTAATTATCTACCCTATCAATGGATTCTAGTCAATCTTTAATTTCCAAAGGACAATCTCTATATAAATACTCCTTGATCTGCAAAGGTAATAAAGTCAACTCCACCATATTTATCTGTGGCTACATTTCCATTATTCACTTTGGTTTCTGCCTTTGGAAGATAACATTTTCCTACGTTCCAAACGACAGGAGCAGAATTATGTGGATTTTCATCTCAATCCAACATGGTCAGTTATCTCTAGTCATATTTCCAATTAGGTATTTATCCAACTCCTATTTGAGGAGGTTAATCCACACATTCTTAATTGTTTTCATTCAGAGTGAATTCGACATATTCATTACTCTACGTATTTAAAAAATCTCTCACTTCATCTTTGATTTTATGGTCCAAGTCTTGCAGTAGCAATGGTGGAGAAACTTCCAGAGTTGAATGGCATAACACCACTGAAACTGACAGTATCTTTGATCTTGGATTTGATTTATTATTGTCACATATATTAGTATACAGTGAGTATGTGTGCTATACAGACAAGGCATTTTGTTCTTAGAGAAGGAAAGGAGAGAGTGCAGAATGTAGTGTTACAATCATAGCTAGGGTGTAGAGAAAGATCAACTTAGTGCAAGGTAGGTGGGACACTTTAAGATTCTCATAATAACATGAAAATGCCAAAGTTACTGAGAGTGATTGTACACTTATCCAAACGGTCTCTTGTTGAAGCACCCCCAGAGGGAAAGCCCTGAGGAATCAAAGAAGTGACAAAAACTTCCAGTTTGACACTGTTAATCTTGCTGTAAAAGTGCTGAAAAAGTTACATCATTTTGAATGAGCTGTAAGCGCATTTTTAAAAATGTACCAAGACTGCTAAACACATATTTATGGAATGTCTGGTTTCTCCAGTATTAAAATAATTCCATATTTTTAAAAATACATTTTTAAAAAATTGTTATTGATACTTTAGCTTATATCTTAATCCATCAGAATCAGTTATTTCACTATCTTAAATTTAATTTAAAAGTGAAGGAAAATCAGTACTTCCAATGTTCTGGTCTGATTTGCTGCTGGCAGACTGCCTTGCTGGGCTGCCCTTCTGGCTAAATAAGATATCCCTCTCCAGCCACTTACACTTATGCTGACAGTATCAGTATGTTCCATTGTCCATATAATGGGTGGAAGCTGATGTAATGGACGCACAATTGGGGAATATTTTATATCCTATCAAAATTCCAGCTATGATCATCCTCACTGAATGGCTCTATTTGAAATGGCATCTTCTTGCAGGTCTAGCAGACATTGTCATTTTAAATCTCTTCCATTGAAACGGTGAGTCTATTAGCACCTGGGAGGGCCATTGGATTTTAAGTAACTTCCCAGAGATGTGTGATCCTGTCTGTCTCTTCCATCCAGAAACCACAGCAGACCTTACCTGACTCTCCTTGAGTTAATTTTGTGAAGGTACAAGTGTCAACATCCCATGTTGCTTTTTTAAAAGGTAAAGTGCCTTTTTCCCAACAAGATCCCCAGCAAATGACATGACCGCGACAAAGGTAAAATATATAACATTTCACAGATGCTCGCAAATATATCCTCACCAGTGCCCCAGACAAGATTACCCTAATTATTTCTCATTGGAATGTATCCTAGTGTTTGGTTGGTTTTGTTGATATAAACTTTGCAGATGATACAAAGTTGAGTGGGAGGGTGAGCTGTGAGCGGGATGTAGAGATGCTTCAGCACTTGTTAAAACTTCATTCATGGGACATGGATGTCACTGGCTGGCCAGCATTTATTGCCCGTCTCTCGTTGCCCTTGTTTAGAGGGCAGTTGAGAGTCAACCACATTGCTATGGCTCTGGAGTCACATGTAGGCCAGACCAGGTAAAAACGGCAGATTTCCTCCCCTAAAGGACATTAGTGAACCAGATGTGTTTTTCTGACAATTGACAATGGTTTCATGGTCACTCGTAGATTTTTAATTCCAGATATTTATTATTGAATTTAAATTCTACCATCTGCCGTGGTGCGATTTGAACCTGGGTCCCCAGAACATTAGCTGAGTTTCTGGATTAATAGTCTAGCGATAATACCACTAGGCCATCGCCCCCCCCACGATTTAGACAGGCTGAGTGTGTGGACATATGCATGACAGATGCAGTATAATGTGAATAAATGTGAGGGTATCCACTTTGTAGCAAAAAGAGAAAGGCAGATTTGAATGGGTGTAAATTGAGAGAGGTGGCTACACAGTGAGACCTTGGTACCCTCATGCATCAGTCGCTGAAAGTAAGCGTGCAGGTACAGCAGGCAGTAAAGAAGGCAAATGATTGTTGGCCTTCATAGCAAGAAGATTTAAGTATAGGAATAGGAATGTTTTACTGCAATTGTATAGGGCATTGGTGAGACCACACCTGGAGTATTGTGTGCAGTTTTGGTGTCCTTATCTGAGGAAGGATGTCCTTGCTATAAAAGGAGTGCAGCGAAGGTTCACCAGGCTAATTCAAGGGCTGACAAATATAAGGCATCAGGGGTGCAGGCGAAAATTATTCTGACCAAATGACAGTGGGGCGGCACGATGGCACAGTGGTTAGCACTACTGTCTTACAGCGCCAGGGACCCGGGTTCGATTCCCGGCTTGGATCACTGTCTGTGTGGAGTTTGCACATTCTCCCGGTGTCTGTGTGGGTTTCCTCCGGGTGCTCCTGTTTTCTCCCACAGTCCAAAGATGTACGGGTTAGGTGGATTGGCCATGCTAAATTGCCCCTTAGTGTTAGGGGGACTAGCTAGGGTAAATGCATGGGGTTATGGGGATAGGGCGTGATTGTGGTCGGTGCAGACTTGATGGGCTGAATTGCCTCCTTCTGCAGTGTAGTGATTCTATGATTCTGTGACAGAATATTACAGTTTATGCCATTTTATATGTATATGGAAAATCTGAAAATGAAGTGACTTATCTGAATATTTAGTGGTATTCTTAAAAGGTACATGGGGTGATAGGTGATGATTCTTGAATTAAGTGTTACTCCCATAAAATAAAAATAACATTAATATCTTTGCCTTAATAAAATTGCCACAGGGAGGGAATTTTCTCCGCATTTCATTGTCTTTCGTCACTATGCATTAATGATAAATTGTGGACTCTTGACTATGTGTGACTTTCCACAGGCAATTTTAAGATGATTATGTTATTAGACTAAATTAACTCCATATAAAAATACAATATGGTGTATTGTGAATCAAAGACATAAAAGATTAACCAGCCATATGTATTTGTTCAGGAGGTTAATTATATCTAATATTCAGTAATGTATGCAGTTGTATGAAAATAATTGCATGCACTTTACTCAGATTTGCTTCATACATTTCCAAGCCTATTGAGTTTTACTCTGTTTCTGGTTTACGGAAATTAATTGAAGCCAATCGGAGAGTATGACCTGCAGTGTGTCATAGTCTCACCAAAATAGAGCGACAGAGAAAAACTACATTGTTGTAGCCACAAACTAATATGTTGAACCACAGTTTATTCAGACGTATTCAGAGACTACCTACTGTCAATTTACAAACCTAAGTGTAAAATAATACCTTAGCAGCACGGTGGCACAGTGGTTAGCAATGATGCCTCAGCGCCAGGGACCCAGGTTCGATTCCCGGCTTGGGTCACTGCCTGTGCGGAGTTTGCACATTGTCCCCGTGTCTGCATGGGTTTCCTCCGGGTGCTCCGGTTTCCTCCCACAGTCCATGCTAAATTGCCCCTTAGTGTCCCGGGATGCGTAGGTTAGAGGGAGTAGCGGGGTAAATATGTGGGGTTACGGGGATAGGGCCTGGGTGGGATTGTTGTTGGTGCAGACTTGATGGGCTGAATGGCCTTCTTCTGCACTGTAGGGTTTCTATGATTTCTAATATGTCCTAGTAAGAGGGGAAATGGCGACCTATACATGCAAAAATGTCATATGTGTGTGTGATTTTGAATGAATGATTTGTAAATGATTTCAAATGAGCCAGTGTTTTGATTGGTACAAAAGCTGTTATATCACCTTTCCTGTGCTAAAAGTTAGGCTCTCAGTCCTTAATGTTGCACTTTATTGTCTCAAATTTCATATTCATAAACAGCAAAAAGAGAGTGGGGTAGTGTGAATCGCAATCAACCAAAACTACATTGCCCCAAATAAGCAAGTGTCAACCACATATGTTGCACTCAGCTGTCTTCCCAAATAGATGTACAAAATCTGATGCCACTATTTGAAGAAAAACAGGTGCTCTGTCCAATACTTATCCCTCAGTAAATATCACTATAAATAGATTATCTGGTCATTATCACACTGCTGTGTGTGGAAACTTGTGTGCAAATTGTCTGCTGTACTTCCACTGACTATACACTAAAAGTACATTGACTGGGAAAAGCTTTGGGATGCACTGTGGTCATGAAACATATTATACAATTGCAAATCTATATTTCTTTAAATAAAAGCAGCATATCAAGAATTAACAGAGAGGAAAATCTATGAATAAAACAACACAGAAGTGGAAGTAAAATGCTGAAAAGTGTTGTGAAATTAATTTGAGACCCAGGGGGCAATTTTCCAGCCCCTCACGACCTGGCACAAATTGCGTTAGAATCAGTAGGATCACACAGCACAGAAACAGGCCCTTTGGCCCACCATGTCTATGCTGACCATCTATCCCAATCTACACTAATCCCATTTACCTGCACTTGGACCATAGCCTGCTATGTCTCATCCAAATGCTTCTTAAATGTTGCAAGAGAACCTGTCTCCATCACACTCCCAGGCAGCATGTTCCTTATTTCCACCACCCTCTGGGTGAAAAAAGCTTTCCTCAGATCCCCTCCACATCATTTACTCCTCATCTTAAATCTATGCACTCTGGTCTTCAACACCTCTGCCATGGGAAAAGGATTCTTCCGACCTACCCTATCTATGCTTCTCATCATTTTGTATACCTCTAACAGATCTCCCCTCAGCTTCCTCTGCTCCAGGGAAACTAAACCCAGCCTATCCAGTCTCTCCTCATTGCTGAAATTTTTCATCCCAGACAGCATGACCGCTCAATCTTATGAGGGGGACCAAATGCGATTTGCACTGGGAGGATCCCTTTTGGGATTATCCCCTCCCCCGTCCTGACATAAGATTATCATATTTAAATCTGCATTTTAAAATGCAATATCATGTTTTAGCCAATTCACCCGGCTCCCGGAATTCAGCAACCTGCCAGCGCAACAGGAAGATGGCAAGAATCACTGCTATTCTCCACAAATGGAAACCAGGCATGATAGCCATGGTTGAGAGGGGGGGTTTGGAAGCCATTGTAGTCCCCGAGTGGTCATGCACATGGCTGGCAGTGCCCTGGCATTGCCCACTGGCACCCTGGCAATGCCACCTGGAAGTGCAAACCGGCATTGCCAGGGTGCCAGGTTGGCACTGGCAAGGGGGCAGGGTTTTAATGGGGAAGGGCCTGATGTGGGTCCCTGAAGGGCATGGGGCCTTAGACGACCCCACAGTGGGATATTGCTCACTTGGGGGAGGGGGGCGCTGATGCCAGCGACTGGGGTTGGCCCAATGCTATGGATGAGAGTGGTTTATTCGTTTATTTATCTATTAGTCACAAGTGGGCTTACATTAACACTGCAATGAAGTTACTGTGAAAATTCCCGAGTCGCCACACTCCAGAACCTGTTCGGGTACACTGAGGGAGAATTTAGCATGGCCAATGCACCTCACCAGTACGTCTTTTGGACTGTGGGAGGAGACCAGAGCATCCGGAGGAAACCCACGCAGACATGGGGAGAACATGCCAACTCCACTCAAGCCAGGATTTGAACCCGGGTGCCTGGCGCTGAGTCAGCAGTGCTAACCATTGTGTCACTGTGTGCACATGATGAGAGCCACCATCATGCCTGCATGGTGTGTGTGTGGGCTGGGTTGACTCGCCTACAGTGATGGGGAGGGGGAGGTTGCTCCTCCGGGATCAAGCGTTGGCAGTGTTCCCTCTGTCTGCTGTTGGGGGGGGGGGGGGGGGGGGGGCGGGGGGGGGGGGGGGGGGCGGGTGGTGGGTGGTGGTGGATGAGAGATGGGGGATCTGCAACTTAACTTTGCACATCCCTTTTGAGGTGAGTGAGAATCTCTCCAAGCTCCAAAAAAAAGATTTAAGTGTGGGTGAATTGTGAGCTGTATCGCACTGACCCACCCAGTGGAATCCGCTTTTCCCACTGCGGAAGACACTTAGTCACTTTTTGGGAGAATTCAACCGCTGATCTTTAATTTTAAAACTTTTTAACATTTTAATGTTAAAAAGTAACATTTACAACATAAAAAACTGAAGTGTTTAAATTACTTGTACCATATTAATTTTGTTAAATGCAAGCCTCGAAATTACATCAACATTTTACTAGGAAACCAATTTTCAGGCTTGGAGATTTGGAGCAATGTCTGGAGCCTCAAGTACTGGTTAGGGCATCATTTTTCTGTAACTGTTTTGGATCCTCCTGATAGCCTGCTGCCCATGTCCTCATTTGGACTCCAGAGAGGAAGTGGAGGATTCTTCCCTGCTGAATTCAACAAACATTCACTAAGAATTTAGAAACATCATGCTGTATGCCCCAATATCCAATGCAGTAGAAAAGTACAGAAATGTTTCAAATGTTTTTTTTACTAAATGAAAGCCTCAAAATTACATCAATCAGTTTATTTTGTTATTTTACCAGGTTCAATGTGAAAGAACACATTGAAATGTATTTTAGTTAAAGCAACCACAATTTTATTTCCTGCTTCAGAAATTGTGTGTGTGTGTGTGTGGGGGGGGGTTGGGGAGCATCAAAGAAGGCAATCTCGCATGGAGTTGTGAGTGGGAGGCTCAGAAGATTTCTGACCTGATGCAAATGTCACTGGTAAGTTCGTCAGCCATTTCTGGATGAAGATCTGGTGGCCTGATCGCTCATGTCAGCAGAAGGCTTTTGGCAGTAGGCTGGTAAGGTTGCAAGAATCATGTGGTTGAGGAGAGGCAAGACCAGTGCTTCTCCAGCTCCACTAAGAATGGATTATCTTTTCCCTTACCATAGCTGGTCTTGTTGGCATCTCTCCCTCCAGTATTTCATTAGTTAATTAACAACGGATGCTCCTTCCTCTCTTGGCTCAAACTAATTTCCCCGTTGTCTGATTACCCTAGATGCTGGCTGCAAAGGCTAAAGTGTACATTTCTGTGGGTTCTCTTAAAGAACAAAGAACAAAGAACAGTACAGCACAGGAAACAGGCCCTTCGGCCCTCCAAGCCTGTGCCGCTCCTTGGTCCAACTAGACCAATCGTTTGTATCCCTCCATTCCCAGGCTGCTCATGTGACTATCCAGGTAAGTCTTAAACGATGTCAGCGTGCCTGCCTCCACCACCCTACTTGGCAGCGCATTCCAGGCCCCCACCACCCTCTGTGTAAAAAACGTCCCTCTGATGTCTGAGTTATACTTCGCCCCTCTCAGCTTGAGCCCGTGACCCCTCGTGATCGTCACCTCCGACCTGGGAAAAAGCTTCCCACTGTTCACCCTATCTATACCCTTCATAATCTTGTATACCTCTATTAGATCTCCCCTCATTCTCCGTCTTTCCAAGGAGAACAACCCCAGTCTACCCAATCTCTCCTCATAGCTAAGACCCTCCATACCAGGCAACATCCTGGTAAACCTTCTCTGCACTCTCTCCAATGCCTCCACGTCCTTCTGGTAGTGCGGCGACCAGAACTGGACACAGTACTCCAAATGTGGCCTAACCAAATCAGATGAACATATGACTCCACATCTGGGCATACATCCATGCTACTTGGACAGTGAATAGACTCTATTCATGAAGTTGCAATATGTGTTCCCGCATAAGAAACTTTCTGATATGAATTATGCTAACTATAGGGTTCCCAGGGTTTTGGTTCTGAACTATTCGCCTTTACCACCATACCTTGTGGTAACTTGCCTTCAGCTGATGTGAACAATAATTCATACAATATTTAAAATATCAGCATATATGTTTTAAATCATAATTACTTGTTTAATTCTCTTACTGCATTCACATGTGAGTAACCAATTCTCTTATCATAGAATCCTACAGTGCAGGAGGAGGCCATTTAGCCCATCGAGTCTGCACCAACCACAATCCCACCCAGGCCCTATCTCCACAACCCCATGCATTTACCCTAGCTAGTCCCCCTGACACTAAGGGGCAATTTAGCATGGTTAATCCACCTAAGCTGCACATCTCTGGACTTGTTCACATCTTGTTAGCTTATAATCTTGTTTTAAGAATCATTTTAACTCATTGCTAGTAATTCTGTCAGTACCTTAATGTCTAATATCTAAAAACCTTATTGATTTGTTAGAAGTTTTCCACATCAGCTTCCCAGCAGGTTCAATGGGTGAGTAGTCCTAATGGACAACCTACCCAAGACAATTTTAAAAGTTAATTGGAGCAATCCTGACTTATACTTGCGATGAGATTCTTGCCATGTGATGCTCATCTACCAACAAAACCAATGGTATTAAAATGGCAAATGAGTGACAATGGAGTGGGAAATGGAGCAGTTTCATTTTAACTGACACACGACTCCTTTTCCATTGAACAAGAAAAATTAAAATCAGCTGAGAGTTCTCCCATTCCCCAGTCAATCTCCTCAGCTTCTCTCAAAATGCTGCTCTTTTGCTCCTAATGTGTAGAAATGCCTGCAATATTTAAATATTTATTAAATAGATAACTAGACATTGGGATTCATAAATGTCAAATTCTCAAGTGGAATCTTTATATTTTGTTCATGTTCAAAAATAGTTACAGTCGCTGTAACATTTCTGTATTACACTTGCACTGCAAACTCAAAATGACAACTTTTCAGATAAGTACTTATTTATGCTACTGGTGTTTATTAACCACCATGAATTCATTCCAGGAATCAATCAAAATACCAGTGGAGAACTCTTAACAAAAATCCTGATTTCTTTGTACACCTGTCTCTCCCTTTCGCACCCTTCCTTGCAACAGCAACCTCAACGTGAGCAATGCCACAAAGATCTTCTAATACTAAATAAACAACAGCACAAGCCTCAATGGATTCATTGCAAATTAGTGTAAAGATGTTTCAATATGCCTTTCCTTGCTGTCAATTCTTACATTAAACGCGAACGTTACTTGCAATGATACCAGTAAAAATCATTTTTCTTTTTCTGATGCAACCTGTTTTTGAAGTACCTCATTAAAATTCAAGGAGACACTTAACAACCTGAACTAATTGGAGACACAAGGGGGTTGAGCTTTGAATTCAGTGTATTCCCTTATGGTACAATGATTTTTGATTGATTAATTAAAATACAATATCCATTAATTAGCAAATATCCAGAAATATCCATTCTTTAAACATTGTAATGACTAATTAGTAGATATTGTATAGGCATTAGGCATAACCCTAAGCAGTTTGCACTTCCACTATACAGCATCTTTTCGGGGAAGCTGTAATATATGCATGACTTGTTCAGTATAATATTCCAGAATGGAACCTTCTGATGCAACTGTGGATTTACAAGAAACGCATCACAATAATAATAAAGGACTTTGAGTGAGAGGAAAAGTTGAACAAAAATGGATAAGATGGAAATGAATATTTAAACATAAAAAGATGCTTAAAACAGCAATGACTAATAATCATACATTTTAATGGCTAGTTTGCCTGAGGTGCCAACATATGTTTTGAGTAGTTAGCAAAATGTGCCATATGATAGCCATTGACAGCATATAAGGTAGTATTCATAAAGGTATTGGACCAAGCATATGAGTGAGTGTGTTAAACTACAGTATCAGAGGTTCATCATGTTTTATTTGCCTTGGGCCATTCTTCACTAGCTGGTCTTTAGAATGACATGAAATTTATTAAACTTTACCAGAAACTGACAGGCGCATTCTGGCCTTTCTCTCTGAAAATGGATTCTGCCAATCTTGCGTGATTTTTATCAGTAGGCATAGGTAACTGCCTGCGAGTATCAAAATGTTTAAATGACTTCCATTAATGTACTTTTTTAAAAAAGCAGTATGGCCCAATTATTGTCTGGATCAGCTCGTTTGCACTATATGTGATAAATGACAAGTTTAGTTTTTAAAAAAAATAGCAATTCCATTTCTTCAATGTAGCTTCAAAATGTTCACACCAGCATTCGCTGTCAATATAAAAAAAACGTGATTATAAACTGAGTAACACATCACGTTGTAGTTCTTCATTTCCTTGCGCCTTGTTAATTCAAAGGTTGGTTAAAGATAGTTTTGTAAGACAGCTGACCAGCTGTAACTGTGCTGACTAACTGACCACCTATCCCTCCCCCTTCCTCCCACACTTTTAAATGCTGTTATCCGTCCCCTATTTGAACAAATAGCAGAATAAGCCTTGGTTATTACACAGTGATTACACATGCTAACAATTTGGCCTCATGAATTTTTCAAAGGAAACCAGACGATCATTCATGCATTGCACCACAGGGCTACTGCTGGCTGCTACTATCAGCAATGGACTGATAAAAAATGAAAAAAAAAAGCAGCAGGTCTTTCAGTGACTGCTAAATCCAAGGCTGCAAGAGGTTATTAATTAGGGCACATTCATCTAATGTCAGTTAGTAAAAACAGTGTTGCCGACACATGTCTCCTCCCATAACCATATCAAAAATAAGTCTCAGTAAACTATATATATCCACAGAATCTTGCTAGCTTTCTTAATAAAATTATGATTGCTATACAGTTGTTCTACTGTTCAGATTTAACAAAATATCATGATTAAACCAAAATCCTGCAGTGATATTGTTTCAACATTTTAAATTACATTGAAGAAACTAGTAGTTGCCTTTAAAAAAAATTCTTCTGTGACACATAAAGTGTAAATGTATCTGAAATTTTGGAACAAGCAATTTGAAGCTTTTGCTGTGATTTCTATATTTGCACATTTACAGAATGCCACTAATTATTTCTTGATAGCAATATGTAGTTTAATGTGATATGAGTGGATCTGTGGTCTTTCTCCTTCCAGACTATATAAACATATCAGAGTTTCACTCAGCTTCCATTTATCTCGTGTCTTGGAGTGTGTGCAGTGAAACACAATTAGCATCTGTTACTGGCTGTCTTGTATACTAAGTGACACAGGCTGAGTTATCTTTTATTGCCGCTTCACCCCGACACTCAAGAAAAAGAAAGCAGCACATAAATGTGATTTCATTTCAAGATCACTTGAGCAATACAATGTTTCCAGGTCAAGATCTATATCTTTGCAAAAAGCTATATTTAAAACATACAGCACAAAACCAAGTCAGCTCTTTGTAGTATTCAAGCTCATATGCAGCAGTGCCTATTTCACTGCATTTTTTTTTATTGTATGGTGTGCCCCTGGGGGAAAGAAGCAGGGCTGAGATGCCATTATTTCAACCTACACATGGCAGGTGCTGTTCTGTGGTTCCCCTACCATCTATTAATAGTGATTTCTTGTCTCTTTGTGTGAAAGTACAGGAAATAATAAATGAAAGCACCAAGTTAAGAAGCTAAGACCATAATGTGCATTGTTAAAAAATGGAACAAGGAGGCCAATTTAGAAAAGAGCAAGGCAAATGACTAAAATAAAACTGAAGATTTAAAGCGTGGGCATTCGAGATTTAAAATACTGTAGTAATGGCCTTATAATTGACCCTGAAAGCACCAGTAATGGGATGTTTTATCCTAAACATTCAGAGTTCCTGTTTTTCAGCAGCGTGAAGTTTAAAACATAATCTGTGCTTGTGTCCACAATAAAAAAACATGCCCGATTTAGGCTCAGATTCTATTTGTACCAAGACATTTTCCAGTTCCTCCTGTCAGCTATAAAAGGAGAATGGTTAGGGTCAAATTACTTTTGCTAAAATATGACTTATTTTGCAACAAGCAGAAGTAGCACTGTTTGGACAGACGTTAGGCTAACATCCCCATTAATGTATGTATTACAAAATAGTAAAGAAGACCCTTTCAAAGCTTTTTTATTTGTGGCACAAGTAGGCTTACATTAACACTTCAATGAAGTTACTGTGAAAATCCCTGAGTAATCACACTCCTGCGCCTGGTTGGGTACACAGGGAGAATTTAGCACGGCTCATGCACCTAACCAGCACGTCTTTCGGACTGTGGGAGGAAACCAGAGCACCCGGAGGAAACCCTTGTAGCCAGGGGAAGAATCTGCAGACTCCGCACAAACAGTGACCCAAGCTGGGAATCGAACCTGGGTCCCTCACTCTGTGAGGCAGCAGTGCTAACCACTGTGCCGCCTTTTTAAAGCAAAATGCTGGAATTGCCCTTGGTTTATTAAGTAAGGCAAGGAATGTGTCCTTATAAATGCTTCGGAACAGCTCTTCATAGAATTTTAGTCATTGACTGGCTTATCATAGAATCCCTACAGTACAGAAAGAGGCCATTCGGCCCATCGAGTCTGCACCAACCACAATCCCACCCAGGCCCTACCCCCATGTCCCTACATATTTACCCACTAATCCCTCTAATCTACGCATCTCAGGACACTAAGGGCAATTTTTAGCATGGCCAATCAACCGAACCCGCACATCTTTGAACTGTGGGAGGAAACCGGAGCACCCGGAGGAAACCCACGCAGACACGAGGAGAATGTGCAAACTCCACACAGACAGTGACCCAAGCCGGGAATCGAACCCAGGCCCTGGAGCTGTGAAGCAGCAGTGCTAACCACTGTGCTACCGTGCCGCCCACAGTACCACTTCCAACTCTTGTGTGAATTAGGGCTTCCCAGGTAAGGTAGGAAGCTTGGGAAACTTTGCATTGTGCTTATGCATGAAGTATATAACAATGAATGTTTTGGTTGCAGATAAATTAAGATGATTCAACAAAATATGCCCAATTGATTCAAGATTTTCTTGCACCCCTGAAGACAGTCGGTAATTAGCAATTTGCCTGGATGAGGGTTCCCTCTATTGGAGTGAAGGACTCGAGTTTACAGCTGAAGAAATTAATTTCTCTCTTTGCATTTTCACCATTTTTGCAGTCAGATTATCAGTTATCAATGGACGATGGACTACTCTTCTTGGAACAGCAGATATTCAACCACTTTTTTTGTTCCCTTCTGAAGACAGTTTAAGAAAATGGTCTACACAGAAAACGGCATCATGTTTAGTTTAGTAGTTAACGACTTGATTGTAAAATTTAGCTCAAGCTCTATCAGTGTTGCTCAATAGGCAATGCCCTCCTGCGTAAAAAACACACCACGCTCACGACATAAGGAACATGACATAAAGAATGTTATATATTTTAGAATTACATGAGTGTTATATTTATAGAATTAATTAGAGATGTGACACACTCAGAGCTGTGCCCTTGCATATATGTCTATTTAGAAAACCAGAACAAAAACTAAGAAGTCGACGCAGCCAGCCTCCCATCCATCGACTCCGTCTATACTTCCCGCTGCCTCGGAAAAGCAGCCAGTACAGTCAAGGATCCCATGCACCCTGAACGTACTCTCTTCCACCTTCTTCCATCAGGAAAATGATACCAAAGTCTGAGATCACATACCAACAGACTCAAGAACAGCTTCTACCCTGCTGCCATCTGTTTTGAATGGAACTACCTTATATTAAGTTGATCCTTCTCTACACCCTAGCTATGACTATAACACCAAATTCTGCACCTTCTTTCCTTCTCCCCTATGTATCCTATGTATGGTATGTTTTGTCTGTATAGCACGCAAGAAACAATAGTTTTCACTGTATCCCAATACGTGTGACAATAATAAAATCAAACCAAAATCAAATCAGCCTCCAAAAATCCGGCATCTCAAAAACGTCGGGAAAACAAACAGCTTTGTAACTTAAACTATAGTATACACAACATCCTTTTGTTTCCAATGGGCAGGGAAAGGAATCATAAAGATTCAAAAGCCCGAAGGTGAAACCCAAAGCTTGAAGTTACCAAATTGGTGCAATCAGGAAAGGCACAGCTATATATTTATTTTAACAATTTGCTAGATGGTGTTGCCATCCCATGGTGGTTGTTGCTCTTAATTCTTACTCCACTGTTGGAATCTGCAATCTGTTGGAATGTTACCATCTTTGAAACTTGGGCATGGTTCTCTTCCGTGTCACTCGTGGATACATTATACATCTACCAGTAGCATCACAGAGGATAACCCGCAAATTTCAAAGTCTACCAAAATCAAATAGATAAAACAAGATGTAAGAGCCAACTGACAATGCAGGTCCGTACGTGGACTTGCAGTGCATTTTGGTCTGCTGTGAATGGGACAGACAAATCACAATTAGCCAGGGATAGCATGATCAGCAAGGGACCAGCAGAGATTAATAAGGAACAGCAAAAAGCAATCAACCAGAAAGCATTGAGAATTAGCCAGGAGGACAGCAACAAGAAGCTGTCAGGGGAAAACAACAAGCATTAACTAGTGAGAGTGCTGCAACGGGTGGCCAGCTGGAGAGTTGCAATGTTTGTAGGACAGTAACAAGAAGTGGTCAGCAACAGTGACCAGATGGAGAGCTGCAAGGTGTGTCTAGCCTTAGAGAAAGGAGGAGTCATGAGATGAATAAAGAGGAAAACTAATGGGGCAACAGTGAGGATCACAAATATATAATAGGAGAGAAACAGTGCAGTTGAAATAACTGATGACCACTTAAATCCCCCCCGAACCAGGTGCATGCCTAGTTGTAGCCTCTGTAAAACGTAAGTAGCCCAATTGCTGGGGTTAATTAGGCGGTAAGTCTACCAAACCCATTAGGAAACTGTCACTGTCTGCTAAAGCTGATTTTAGCAGGTTAAAATTTAATCCCAACGTGTCCTAAATCATTAAAAAAATATGTTAAGTAATATTGTCTCTGAATTCAGTTCTGGAATAGTAGAAATATAAAAAGGAATATTCCACTTTTAAACATCAGTGTCCTGAGCTGGATTAAGTTAATCCAAGGAGTATCTTTTAAACAACTATTGATGGCATATAGAAATTTGCTTCTTGAAGTTGCAACCTAAGTGTGAATTGTTCTTTGGTTATTTGTGTTTCCAGTTTTAACAGATTAGATTATTTTTCATTTTTGCATGAAATATACCACATGGTCATTTAATAAAATCCTGTGCATACAGAAACAGAAATCCTTAGGCATGATGCAGAACATGGCATATGGTGTAATTTTTTTTGTTCTGTACTTTCACTGTGTTAGGATTGAATTATTGCACATTCGATCAAGTGACCACGGCACATGGTTTACAAGTGGCTATTTTTATTTATTGAAACCCTAATTCAACTCTTTTGTTCCAGGTCTTTTGTTTGAAAACTTGATCCATGTAGGATCTTTGTTAGAATAATTATGCATTTATTAGAGCAACGAGTGCACAACTAGGGCAGAGGGAGTGTTGAATTGGAAAAGCATGAGTGAAGCCAATTTCTTTCTGGGGCTGGAATTCAGGGCAGAATTCTCTCATCCTGCCCACAGCGGGTTTGGTGGTGGGCGGAAGCGGAGAATCTAACAGGAGCCAAAAAGTTGGAAACCTGCCGGCATAAAATCGGATTGCAATTGGCAGGTCAGCCTTCCTGCTGGTTGGTGGCATGAATGCCATTTGCATCTCATGAATGCTTATTAAAATAGGTGCCGCTGGAGTCCCATTAGACCTTCCGATCTTGTGTTATGCCAGCACGAAATCATATTGGTCTAAAATCCAATTGCTAAAGAGTGCCGTGCTCAGGTGATCCTCAGTTCGCAAAAGACTTTTGAGGAGAGTGCCACAAAACATTTCTGCCATTGTGTGGCACTGCTACTGATGCACTAACAAGGCGGGGGTGCAATGTGGAAGAAGGGCTGTGCAAGGAGAGGGGGGAAAAGAGCGAGGGCTCACAATTGCAGGCAAGGAGGTGGATGAAGAAGATGAACAATGGAAGGCAAAGGGAAGACCGAGGGGAGGGAAGCTGGAGCCCAAGGTGGCTGCATGAAAAGCTCAAAAGCAAGAGAGTCAAAGGGATGCAACATCATTTACAAAAAGACTCCAGATGTGGACAGTAGAGGTCCAAGTGGGACATGGATGCCTCGCAGGTGATGGGCTCATGGTGTTGGGGTGGAGGGCGGCGGTAGGGTGGTTGAATTGGGAAAAAGACACCTTCTTGAGGCTGCTAGCCTTTTCCCTCTGGGCTGCTGACATCCTGCAGATGGGCTGGAGAGTGTAATATGAGTGCGCTGGACTGTGGCACTGGGACCTTGGAACCCGCCAGCTGACAGCGGGCAGACAAATCAGCTGCTGGCCCACCTGGAGATTCAGATGGGTGCTTGCCTGTGCATAATTAATGAGGTTCCAAGTGCAGAATCTGGCTCCAGATCCTGCTATTCTGGCCAACAGGACAGGCATTGCCAGATCTGCCTGCTACTGCGCTTAGTATCAAAAATGGAGCATTTTGCACCTCATGTTTTTTTAACATTTTGAGAGCTGCAATGCTTGCACCTGTTTGGTGTGCTTGCTTCATCGAGGATCCATATGTGGAGCAACTGGAACTAAATGAATATACATTTCAGTGATATCAGTGCTGTGTTAGCTCATTTTCCTTTGTGTCGCCATTTGGATTGGGAAAAGATGTCCAAAGGGGAAGAAGTTAGTACCCATCCCACAGCTATTTTTTAAGTAAATAATTATGTTATGACTCCTCACACCCAGTCTCCCTGGAAGAGTGCTAGTTGACAAATTAGAAGCTGACAACTTCCAGATGTCCTTGGTGAGCACCTGGAATAGGCATTAAACAGAAAGAATATGCAAATCGGAGTCCAAAAAATAGTTTTGCCACTATTTTTCAACCTGAGGGTAAAGGAGCTCTTACATTGTTTTTGTACGTTTTAAATGTTGTTTATAATTACCAAAACGTTCATGTCATTTTGAAATTTCTCCTAATACTTATTTTTCAGAAACATTTCTGAGGCCAGTTTGTATGGTGCTTGTTTTTGAAAGATCCCATGTTTGAAGTGATAATGGAAGTGGTAATGGAAGTGGTTGGAAGAAAGCGGGCCAGGTAGCTCGGCTATCTCTACATCATTCTTCGAGACCTGGAGCAGCAACTGTCAAAGGCCAATGTTATAACCTCAACTTGATCCTAGTCAGCTAGGCAGGCTTTATCTGCGGCAGCCTATCTCCATCACAGGTATATCCTCAGTAGATGACAAGGTTACTGTTATGTTGTTATATCATTCCAAAACAATTTAGGAACTATATTGTTCATCCGTATGTATATACTTATAGGGGCAAATTTTCCAGTTCTGCTTGCCACAGAATTGTAGTGGGTGAGGGGCAGATCACAGAAAGGCCCGTTGACCTCGGTTGGGATTTTCCAGTTTCAGGGCGAGTGCAGCCGGAAAATCCCGCCCATAATCAGAATGCCACATCACTCGCTACTGTACTACAGTCAATGTACGAAACAGAAAAAGTTTGAAGAATTAAGACTACTAGCATCTGGGTAACTATTGAACAGGCCCAAACCAAGCCAGTTTATGAATATAGAAATTTAGAAATGTCTAATAGTTCAACTAACAGATATTTGATCTCGGTAGAGACCTGTAATGATTTCATTAATTTTAAGAATCTGCTGGTTATTTACTAAAAGAACGAAGCCACAAGGTTCACTGTTAAAATCAAAATAACTTTCCTATTAAAAAAAATCAATAAAGAACATGAATATTGTCATGAGGCTATTCTTCAATTTTGAAAATATGGTTTTTCAACTTTCAACTGACTGGAAATTCTGCAATTTGAACTGAGACAAAGCAAACCGCTTAAAAGCGCAAGGCCACATTGCAAGGTGAAAGTGAGAAATAATAAATCACCCTTAGGGGAAAAGAGAGGCACATTTCCTATAATCCAGGTACCCATCGAAATGCATAACTGTCTAAGGAAGAGATGCTAAAAATGCAAAGTACTAGATATTGAAACAACGACTGCCACAAACAGACCCAACCAAAACCCCTTGGAACTATACAATGGGTGAAGTATTTCAGGCCAGGTTGCAGCCCCTATAGAGGGAGATTGCAAGAAAGCTTTCAGCAGGAAAAAAAAACAGGCTGAAAGCTCGGGTCTCACCCTCTCATTTGGAACAAACATATTACCTGGTTTGGAAGTCAACATTACAATAAATCAACCAGCATATTGAGATCTCATAATAACTGCAAAATTTTCTATATCTAACCGTATCCAAGAAGCCAGCTAACCCAAATGGGCTGCAATGTATAAAATCTACATCTCAAGGACACTCAAAGGACACTTAACCATCTATTCATTTATCATTTTAATTCGACTCTAACTCCCTTTATTTCTGGCGCCTCTGTGTATGTGTGGGCCTGAATGGCTGCAGGAGGGCCAAATGCTTGACATCACATTCTTATTATTTTTCTCGGATTTAGTGGTTAATAAATTTGCTCTTTTTTGACTCAAGAAAACCTTGTTGCATTGGCTCCTTATTCCTTAAATAGTTAAATATATTCCTATTTGGAAAAAGTATTTCCTCGTGAAAAAGAAACTTAAAATTTTGTTGTGACCAACCAAGGAGGTTGAATAGAGGGGAGCCAGTTCACTCCTTCTCACCTGGTCATAAATTAAATTAATAAATACAATCTATCTTAAATAGTCAGTTATGTTAAATCTAATAAAAATACAATGAACTCAAGTTACTTATAAGCCAAACCAAACTCTTTAAATCACATCTCCTTCTACACCCATGAGATGTAAACTCCCAATAAATTCAAGTCAGATACTTATCAAAAAATGGAAGATTAACCTTCTTTAGTCTGAGCACTGCTTCAAAGATTCATACAAGAGTTGTTGGGTGGGATTTTCTGGTCGCGCTCACCCCAAAACTGGAAAATCACGCCCGAGGTCAACAGACCTTTGCATGGTCTGCCCCTCTGCCCGCTACAATTCCCTTGTTGGGCAGGATGGGAAAATTCCCCCCATTATGTCATGGGCCTCCCATTTATTTCTGGCAAGGTTTTCCCTTCAAATCTCCTCTAATGATTCTATGCTTGCAAACTCTCAACGAGCATCTTCAGCATAGCTTCTTCAGCTCAGAACTCTCCACATTCTAATGTCTTTTAACCCTGGAGTTTTGCATCTAAAGCTCTCTTTTTCTGCTTGGCTATACCAAAAGTCCTACTCAGAGTTAGGAGTCCTTTCATTAACATGAGGTTTACATTCTTTTAGCCAGCACATAGAATTTCAACTGAACTCAAAGAGCTGTAGCCAGCTTGTTTTCAAATCTAAAACCTGAACTGCTTGAACACAGAATCATACCTCTATAATGGAGTGACAATCCACAATGAATGCCACTCCTCAGAAAATCTGGGCCAAAATAAAACCAGATTAATGGTTACCTATAACTTATGCTGGCTTTATTTTCCTTTGTTTATCTCCCAGGTGACCTGGTCACATCATCTTCTACTGGAAGGCCGGTGCATTATCAGAAACCATATCGAAGCAAAACCTAGTTATTAAACACCACAATGCAAAAAATTGACTCCCTCCCAACCCCCCAAAAGCATATTTGCCATGGCACAGAGTATAATGTTTTAATGTTATTTTACTGAGAGAAAAGTCCAACAGAACCCAACTACAGTATTTACATTTGTTCTAATGGAAATATCTGATTTGCTTAAAGTTGTTTCACTCAAAGTCGCACCTTTCAGGAATGCAACTACAATGTTAAACAAGGAATTAATTGTATTTGAAATAGGAATCCAATATGCCCCCAGACAGTTGTTACGTTGTACGCAAGCTGTCATGGGCAAGTATTACAGTGTTCATCTGGCAGTCAGGATACTCCAGTTGCAAGCAATAAAAGAACTAACTTTGCAAAATAAATCAAAGAAAAGGTTTAATAAAGAAACGTCATTACACCACCACTTGGGCTCCATCATGGGCCAAAAATGCTCTGCACAATTCCCACTTGCTTTCTATTTATACCTGGTCAGCTGACCACCAAACCACTTTGCCATTGGTTACATTGTCTATCGGATCAGTTGACCCTCACAGCATGTAACCATTGGTTACATTATAATTTCAAGAACACACACCTACTGCCCAGGTTCATGGTGAAAGAAAGTTCATTTTGACAAGTTTTGAATGTTCATTTTGACAAGGCTCAAGTCACTTGTGCCACATTAACAGATTTTCAGAGGTGGGAAAGAAAGTCAGAGGAATGACAAAAAATAAGTTTGTGGCAGAGTACAATTAAGATATGGACGCTGGGGGATATTGGAACAAAAAGGGGGAGAAGAAACAATCAAATTGTCCACTTGATAATTTGATACCTGGATCTTAGCCTGACTTCATTGCAAATGAAAATTGGGACAACTGTATAATGGGTAGCTGATCTGATATCATCCATCATATTCTAGTACCCAAAGTCAAACTTGTTCCTCATGAATGAAATGAAGGCAATTTACACTTCGAGATGGTCAAACCTCATCTAGCCACAAGTCATGCAAAATTAACCCTTGCAGAGTTCATGACCTCTGGGAGAAGCTTATTGAAGAGTTGAGAACATTCTGAAAGCAACATTTAAAATGATTTGAACTTCAAATATCACTATCAGATGCTGCATTGTAATGTAGATGTGTTTTAATGCAATAATTCATCATAAGAATATGTACTGCCAAGGTAGGTTGATCCTTATATTGACTGCATCGTGCAATTGTTGTTTTGCATTACAGTACTTTTCGAATTATCAAAAGTGCCGTAATGCATTGACAAATGTAAATATTTCCCTTTCAAATGTCTGGGAAGACAAAAATCCCTCACAAAATCATACGTGGGTCAAGTATTCATTTTAGAAGGCACAAAAGTGAGCAGATTGAGTTTTCCACACAAAGATCTGGACCCTTGGGTGGAATTTAATCCTCCCCACAGTGATGAGTTTGGAGGTGGTGTATTCGATCGGATGGGAGGATATGGTACCGACACCCTGCTACCATCCGACCGCCACCAATTATGCCTGTAGCAAGAAGGCTTATGTTGTTACGATTTGGTTAGGGGCCAGTTATCTTTCTTTTTGTTAAAGTAGACAAAATTTGAAATCCCAGTTACTTACGAAGAGAATAAAGCCACAAAGTTCCACAGTTTTATACAAACAGAAGAAATTCCATTATATTGTATAAAAGTCACCAAACCAAACGCTCATCTTTTACTCTAACACATGGCATTAACATGTGACAAACATGCGTTTGTGGGCAATCTGTGGTCAAACACACCACAAACTGCACAACAAATGAGAGGCATGGCCAAAACAGATCCCATGAATTATCTCAGCAACCCACCCAGGCATTAGTAATCAATGAGAGTTACAAACTCTGTCTTCCTCAAGAGAGATTTTAGTTCATTTTCTTTGAGGATCTAGCCCCTGATTTCCCTCAACAACTTCTCTATCGCAGATTCAACAACTGGTTGGCTCCCAGTTGCTCAATCTCTTCTCCTAAGACTGCATCCGACTGGATTCACAGGCTGCACTAAAATTCCCACACAATTCTAGCTCTCTAGTCGACAGTCCCAATTGTTGTCTCTTTAGCAGACAACTGCCACTTATAGGCTTTTTTTTTGCCCTAACAGCCAACTTCATGAAACTATCAACAAATCACAGACATGATCCCAGCACTCTAGCTTCTCTGAGCAGAATACCGCTGTTCCTGGGCCTTCATGAGCCCCAACTCTTAGCAAAATGCAGCTGCAAATGGCTCCCAGAGCTTCTCTAAGCTCTAGCACTCTGACTGGCCAGGAGCTCTTGGCAGGCTGGATTGCTACCCCCGGGAACCTGAATCTTGGGAAAGACTTGATACTGGCCAGTTCCTGATGGGAACTTAATTTTGTTAGGTCTTCCCCAACGGAGATAAGATGGGATTCCTAACGGTTCTCCAACCAGCAGACGAGACCCCCAATGCCAAGATTAAACTTTGATTTGATTTGATTTATTATTGTCACATGTATTAACATACAGTGAAAAGTATTGTTTCTTGCGCACTATACAGACAAAACATACCATTCATAGAGAAGGAAACGAGTGAGTGCAGAATGTTGTGTTACTGTCATAGCTAGTGTGTAGAGAAAGATCAACTTAATGCAAGTTAAGTCCATTCAAAATTCTGACAGCAGCAGGGAAGAAGCTGTTCTTGAGTCGGTTGGTATGTGACCTGACTTTTGTATCTTTTTCCCGACAGAAGAAGGTAGAAGAGAGAATGTCCGTGGTGCATGGGGTCCTTAGTTATGCTGGCTGCTTTTCCGAGGCAGCGGGAAATGTAGACAGAGTCAATGGATGGGAGGCTGGTTTGCGTGATGGATTGGGCTACATTCACGACCTTCTGTAATTCCTTGCAGTCTTGGGCAGAGTAGGAGCCATACCAAGCTGTGATACAACCAGAAAGAATGCTTTCTATCTGTAAAGGTTGGTGAGAGTTGCAGCTGACATGCCAAATTTCCTTTGTCTTTTGAGAAAGTAGAGGCGTTGGTGGGCTTTATTAACTATAGTGTTGGCATGGGGGGACCAGGACAGGTTGTTGGTGATCTGGACATCTAAAAACTTGAAGCTGCATCTATCTGTCCAGGAAACCAGTCACCACTTACAAACACAAATGCACCATTTTATAGCTGATGAAGCAATAAACCTAGGGATTGCATGGAAATTCTTGTTGCTGAATTTAGTTCATCTAATATGTCAGAAACTCTCTCATGTTTTCTTGGACTTGACGAATCTGAACAAATGCTCTCAATCAGACCATAGCCTAGGCTTTAAAGTTCTGAACATGTTTATTAATAAGAATGAGATTAATCGTCCAGGCGAGGGCAGTAGAGCGGCAAAGGTGATTGGCGGTTGCAGGTCACATTTGCATAAGTGCAGTCACTGTGACCAGAAGGTGGTTTGTGGAGGAGCTGCTGTGAAGGGACAGTTAAACCCCCAAACATTATTTCAGTGTTTCCCTCGGAAAGTGGCAGGAGGATGCACTGCGGAGTGTACAGGAGGCAGAGAGTGTGATAGACACTAGTTACAGGGAGGTTGTCACACCACAGGTTCAGACAGGTAGATGGGTGACTGCCAGGAGAGGCAGGCAGGTAGGGCAGGAGTCTCCTGTGTCTATTTCCGTTTCAAACAGGTATACCATTTTGGATGCTGTTGAGGGGGATAGCCTGTCAGGGAGAGATACCAGCAGCAGCCAGGCCTGTGACACCACAGCTGGTTCTGCTGTGGGACAGGGTCGGGCAAAGAGCAAGCGAGCAGTAGTAATAGGGGACTCGCTAGTTCGAGGCACAGACAGGCGTTTCTGTGGCCGCAATCGAGACTCCAGGATGGTGTGTTGCCTCCCTGGTGCCAGGGTCAAGGATGTCTCTGAGCGATTGCAGGACATTTTTAAGGGGGAGGGTGAGCAGCCAGAGGTCGTTGTACATATTGGTACCAACGACATAGGTAGGAAAAGGGATGAGATCCTGAAATGTGAATATAGAGAGTTAGGCAGAAAGCTAACATGCAGGACCTCGAAGGTAGTAATTTCAGGACTACTTCCGGTGCCACGTGTTAGTGAGAGTAGGAATAGGAGGATTAGGCAGATGAATGCCTGGCTTGAGAGGTGGTGCAGGGGGCAGGGATTTAGATTTTTGGATCATTGGGATCTTTTCTGGGGAAGGGCTGACCTTTTCAAGAGGGATGGGTTACACCTGAACTGGAGGGGGACTAACATCCTGGTGGGGAGATTTGCGAGAGCCACTCGGGAGGGTTTAAACTAGTTTGGCAGGGGGGTGGGATCCAAAGCAGTAGGGAGACAGAAGAGAAGTTTGAGGACAGCACAGAAGTTAAAGAGAGCACATTAATTAGTAAAGGCAGTGTCAGTAATCCTAGTACCAGACAGATCAGGCAAACGCAAGACAGAGAACAATGGAAGTCCAGATTAAACTGCATTTATTTCAATGCAAGAGGCCTGACGGGCAAGGCAGATGAACTCAGGGCATGGATGGGTACGTGGGACTGGGATATTAGAGCAATTACTGAAACATGGCGAAGAGAGGGACAGGACTAGCAACTTAATGTTCCAGGGTACAGATGCTATAGGAAAGATAGAACAGGAGGTAGGAGAGGAGGAGGAGTTGCACTTTTGATTAGGGAAAGCATCACGGCCGTACTGAGAGTGGATATATCCGAGGGTTCAGCCACTATTCGAGGGTTGGATGGAGAGAAAGTTGTTGAGTGTATTCAGGAAGAATTTCTCATTATGTGGATGGCCCGATTAGAGAGGGGACAAAACTTGACCTCCTCTTGGGAAATAAGGAAGGGCAGGTGACAGAAGTGTTAGTGAGGGATCACTTTGGGACCAGTGACCATAATTCTATTAGTTTTAAGATAGCTATGGAGAATGATAGGTCTGTCCCAAAAGTTAAAATTCTAAATTGGGGCAAGGCCAATTTTGATGGTATCAGGCAGGAACTTTTAAAAATTAATTGGGGGAGTCTGTGGGAAGGCAAAGGGACGTCTGGTAAGTGGCATGCTTTCAAAAGTGTGTTAACCAGAGTTCAGGGTAAACACATTCCTCTTAGAGTGAAGGGCAAGGCTAGCAGAAGTTGGGAACCTTGGATGGCTCGGGATATTGAGGCCTTGGTCAAGAAGAAGGAAGAGGCACATGACATGCATAGGCAGCTGGGATCAAGTGAATCTCTTGAAGAGTACAGGGGGTGTAGGAGTAGAGTTAAGAGAGAAATCAGGAGGGCAAAAAGAGGACACAAAATTGTTTTGGCAGACAAGGCAAAGGAAAATCCAAAGAGCTTCTACAAATACATAAAGGGCAAAAGAGTAACAAGGGAGAGAGTAGGGCCTCTTAAGGATCAACAAGGTCATCTATGTGCGGGTCCACAAGAGATGGGTGTGATCCTAAATGAATATTTCTCATCAGTATTTACTGTTGAGAAAAGCGTGGATGTTAGGGAACTTGGGGAAATAAATAGTGATGTCTTGAGGAGTGTACATATTACAGAGAAGGAGGTGCTGGAATTCTTAAAGCGCATCAAGGTAGATAAATCCCCAGGACCTGATGAAGTATATCCCAGGACGTTGTGGGAGACAAAGTGAGGAAATTGCAGAAGTTGGGAACCCTGGATGGCTCGGGACATTGAGGCCTTGGTACCGCATGGTAGGTTGTTGCATAAAGTTAAATCTCACGGGATCCAGAAGCCAAAGGGTGGTTGTAGAGAGTTGTTTTTCAAACTGGAGGCCTGCGACCAGCGGTGTGCCTCAGGGATTGGTGCTGGGTCCACTGTTATTTGTCATTTATATTAATGATTTGGATGAGAATAAAGGGGGCATGGTTAGTACGTTTGCAGATGACACCAAGATTGGTGGCATAGTGGACAGTGAAGAAAGTTATCTCCAATTGCAACGGGATCTTGATCAATTGGGCCAGTGGGCTGACGAATGGCAGATGGAGTTTAATTTAGACAAATGCGAGGTGATGCATTTTGGTAGATTGAACCAGGGCAGGACTTACTCAGTTAATGGTAGGCCGTTGGGGACAGTTACAGAACAAAGAGATCTAGGGGTACATGTTCATAGCTCCTTGAAAGTGGAGTTACAGGTGGACAGAGTGGTGAAGAAGGCATTTAGCATGCTTGGTTTCATCGGTCAGAACATTGAATACAGGAGTTGGGACGTCTTGTTGAAGTTGTACAAGACATTGGTAAGGCCACACCTGGAATACTGTGTGCAATTCTGGTCACCCTATTATAGAAAGGATATTATTAAACTAGAAAGAGTGCAGAAAAGATTTACGAGGATGCTACTGGGACTTGATGGATTGAGTTATAAGGAGAGGCTGAATAGACTGGGACTTTTTTCTCTGGAGCGTAGGAGGCTGAGGGGTGATCTTATAGAGGTCTATAAAATAATGAGGGGCATAGATCAGCTAGATAGTCAATATCTTTTCCCAAAGGTAGGGGAGTCTAAAACTAGAGGGCATAGGTTTAAGGTGAGAGGGGAGTGATACAAAAGTGTCCAGAGGGGCAATTTTTTCACACAGAGGGTGGTGAGTGTCTGGAACAAGCTGCCAGAGGTAGTAGTAGAGGCGGGTACAATTTTACCTTTTAAAAAGCATTTATATAGTTACATGGGTACGATGGGTACAGAGGGATATGGGCTAAATGCGGGCAATTGGGATTAGCTTAGGGGTTTAAAAAAAAAGGTAGGCATGGACAAGTTGGGCCGAAGGGCCTGTTTCCATGCTGTAAACCCCTATGACTCTAATTTATCAGCACTGGTAAAGACAAAACAACAATTTACAATATGTTACTGAACATTTAACTCATACTTCCTCTTTACAAATCAGCACATTTATTTATATCATAATTCTACTGATGTTAAACATGACTGGCATCCATGAGGTACCTTGTGGCTCAGGAAGTCTTAATGTTCTTGATCCACTTCAGCAATAGTACAGTAATGGGAAGAACTGACTTGAAAAAATGATCAGCTTGAACGTGAGCCTATTGTTGTTTTAGACAATGACATCTTAACTATTGCGAATAGAGGACTTTTAGGAACAGCTTCATAGCATAACCAATCCTACAAGGTAGACAATCCCACTAGACAAAACTACAAGGCTGTGCTCCTGCTCTCAGCTTACAGGCAAAGACTGAAATGGGAGAATCCGTCAAAGAAAGTCATGCAATGTTGGTCTGAGGAATCAGATGATCTCCTTCAGGACTGCTTAGAGTCAGTAGACTGGTCAGTATTTAAAAACTCTGCGACCAGCCTGAATGAGTACGCCACTACAGTAACTGACTTCATTCGTAAATGTTCATGCAGAAGGTTATGTGCCAAAGAAGCAAATTCAGCTGGAAACCATGGATGAACAGGATATCCATTGCTTGCTGAAGTCCAGGTCTGAGGCATTCAAGTCAGGCAACTCTGACCTATACAAGAAAGCCAGATATGATCTAAGGAGATCCATCAAAGATGCCAAAAGACAGTACCGGACCAAGCTTGAATCCCAGACTAGCCACACGAATCCCTGCTAACTATGGCAAGGTCAGCAAGACATAACAGGCTACAAGATGAAGACATGTAAAATCGGCAGCATCAATGCACCCTTCCCTGATGAGCTCAATGCCCGTTTTGAGCAAGAGGTCAGCGAGAGCATGCCCTCCACCCGGGAAGCCCTGGACAAATCTGTATCCGAGGTCACCATTACAGACGTCACAGCAGCCTTCTCGAAGGTCAACCCACAGAAAGCGACGGGCCTGGATGGGGTACCCAGACGAGCATTCAGATCCTGCATGCATCAGCTGGTGGGGGTATTCGCAGACATCTTCAACCTCTCATTACAACAATCTGAGGTTCCTATCTGCTTCAAGGAGATGACCATCATCCCGGAACCAAAGAAAAGCAAGGCAGCATGCCTTAATGACTATCATCTGGTGGCTCTGACATCCATCATTATGAAGTGCTTCAAATGGTTAGTCATGGCATGAAGCAATTCCGGCCTGGGTCCACTACAGTTCGTCTACCACTGCAACAGGTCCACAGCAGATGCCATTTCCCTGGCAATGCACTCAACCCTGGAACACCTAGATAACAAAGACACCTATGTCAGACTCCTATTTATCGACTGCAGCTCAGCCTTCAACACCATTATTCCTATGAAATTCATCTCCAAACTCTGTGGCCTGAGGCTTGGCTCCCCCCTCTGTGACTGGATCCTGAACTTCCAAACCCACAGACCGCAATCAGTAATGATAGGCAACAACACCTCCTCCACGATCATCCTCAACACCGGTGCCCCACAAGGCTGTGTCCTCAGCCCCTTACACTGCTCATGTACACCTAAGACTGTGTGGCCAAATCCCCTCCAATTCAATTTTCAAGTTTGCTGATGGCAGCACCGTAGTGGGTTGGATCTCAAACAATGACGAGACGGAGTACAGGAATGAGATAGAGAATCTGGTGAACTGGTGCGACGACAATAATCTCTCCCTCAATGTCAACAAAATGAAAGAGATTGTCATTGACTTCAGGAAGCATAGTGGAGGACATGCCCCTGTCTACATCAATGAAGATGAAGTAGAAATGGTCCAGACCACCAAACTGTCCTAGTCCTTCCATGCCGACACTATAGCTAAGAAAACCCACCAACGCTTCTACTTTCTCAGAAGACTAAGGAAATTTGGCACGTCCATTCTGACTCTCGCCAACTTTTACAGATGCACCATAGAAAGCATTCTTTCCAGTTGTATCACAGCTTGGTATGGCTCCTCCCCTGCCCAAGACTGCAAGAAACTACAATGAGTCATGAACGAAGCCCAGTCCATCACTCAAACCAGCCTCCCATCCATTGACACTGTCTACAATTCCCGCTGCCTCGGAAAAACAGCCAAGCATAATTAAGGATCCCACGTACCCCGGATATATTCTCTTCCACCTTCTTCCGTCGAGAAAAGGATACAAAAGTCTGAGAACACGTACCAACCCACTCAAGAACAGCTTCTTCCTTGCTGCCATCAGACTTTTGAATGGACCTACCTCGCATTAAGTTGATATTTCTCTACACCCTAGCTATGACTGTAACAGTACATTCTGCACTCTCTCCTTTCCTTCTCCATGTACGAAGTGTTTTGCCTGTATAGCGCGCAAGAAACAATACTTTTCATTGTATACAAATATATGTGACAATAATAAATCAAATCAAAACAAAACTACATAGCATGCTGGAAAACTCCAGATTCCAAGTTCCCTGTGCACTATTAGACTCCTCAAGTCACTGCCACAACCCGCCCCCAGCCCCACTACTCCCAGAGAGTGAAAACATTAAAACTTGCCCTTTATTTCAAAACACACACAAACTTACTTACTTCTGTAATAAATTAGAGTTCTCCCCTGCACACTACTGATTGTTCTGTTCATGGTTCATGAGAAATCTCTGTGTGTTGATGATAACAATAGTCAGTAATAATTTAGTGTTGTTTTAAAGGAACTTCCGAGGCTGATAGGGATGAAGAGCAAACAATTTTATTCTGGAAGATAAAATAATTCCAAGTTAGCATCTGCTTTTTTAAGTTTTAAGTTCATTTATTAGTGTCAGAAGTAGGCTTATATTAACACTACAATGAAGTTACTGTGAAAATTTCCTAGCTGCCACATTCCGGCACCTGTTCGGGTACACTGAGGGGGAATTTAGCATGGCGAATGCACCTAACCAGCACGTCTTTCGGACTGTGGGAGGAAACCAGCGCACCCGGAGGAAACCCACGCAGACACGGGGAGAACGTGCAGACTCCACACAGACAGTGACCCAAGCTGGGAATCGAACCTGGGTCCCTGACGCTGCGAGGCAGCAGTGCTAACCACTGTGCCACTTTTCTTTGACAGTGGTAACGTGTAGCACCGTGTCACAGATTAGAGATGCACTGGGGAATCTTGGGTTCATGTGCCACTGCCAATATTTATTTAAGCATTCGTCATTTCAGAAGGAACTGCACATTAAATGAAATGGGACCAATAGTATTATGGCACTGCCATGGCAATTCTATAGCCAGCTTTAACAAAAATCACAAAGAATGGCAAAAGAAGAGGGTTATAATATCAAGGAGACAGTATTAGAACAGCTCTGCTCTTATTACTGCCATCTGTGTGATTGATTCGATTGCAGATTGATTACGGGCTGGATTGTTTTGTTTTGTCTTACACTTCACTGCAAAAGAATAACCTTTGATCAGAGCTCCAGTACATCCCCTTGGGTTATGTTACATCAGTGCATCTGCTTCACATCTCTAATAGAATTATACACTCCTGTAATTGATACCATTAGAAATAAATGTATCTCGGATTCATCTTAGCTAATTATTCACTTTAGCATTAAAGGTATCTTGTATGGGTAAATATATAATCATATAATTACATAGTTACTTAATCTGAGGATAGATAGGTCACACTGAACTGTTGACATGAGGGCATAGGATCAGCATTAATACTTGCCATTTATATAGACATGCACTGTGAGATTCATACTTTATTTCTAATAAGATTCATTAATGTCAGTCTTCATTGAGATCTGTCACTACATGCAAACCCATTTATTTAAGCAAGCACTCACAATTCCTTTGTACTTCTATTCCATTTGCACACTTCCTTGATGAATAATTTCAGTCTTGTCCCTTTCTTGTGTTCTACTGTTCTGCCAGGCTCCAAAATCAATTCATTTATTTTATTGACAATTAAATCACCAGCAGAGGCACACATTTATTAATACAATCTAATACTGGCACTGTGAAGCGTTCAAGGCTGTTGATCCTTCCATTATTACTGCAGCTACTGATAGACTTCTTTTTTATGTATATTTTTAGTAGAGTTTTTCCATTTTTTAACACAACACATCCTCAAAACTGTTACAGTACAGCTTGATCATTTCTCCGCATATAAATGTAGAAAAAGACAGGAGGAAACCCACGCAGGTGATTCAATATGTCCAGTATATCCAACACTTCCACATATACAAAAAGAGGGAACAAGCAACAGGATGGGGGAAAAAGAGGAAAAGCCATGAAACGTGGTAAAGTGATGCACACACTTGCATATAGTCGATTAGAGGAAGCGCCACATACTCCTACACGGTTTTCCGTCAGATTTTACAATCTATATATTCTGTAATTCAGAAAGCATCCAATTTGGATTGGAGAATGGAGGTTAGGCATTCCATTGGGATACAGCCCAAAATAATTTTCTGCCAATTCTGAACAGAAGGAGACTTATCACTAGTCTAGGAGCAAAGGATATTCTTCAGCATTGCAAAGGTTAGGATATTGTACAGCCTTTTCTCATTGGCATCAATTATCATTTTGTCTGAATCAAGTCCACAGGATCAAACTCTAAGGCTGTATCAGATATCTTCTCAAGCTCTTTATGTTCAACCAGTAGGGTTTCATCTTGACACAGGACCAGACACAATGGGGGCGATTCTCCCAGCCCACTGCGCAACGCAGCAGGCCAGGATACTCAAACAGAGGCTATGTAGCAGGCTTCCCGCTCGGCGCCAGGGCCTCCGCAAGTCTCTAAGCGCCGGATTTTTGGTGCCAGAAATCGGCGCGGAGCTGTACAATTTATTTAAATGCTCATTTTAATATCAGTTCCATGTAATTAGTGGGCCCAGGCCTGAAATCTCTGGCCCGCTAGCCTCACTCCCTGCCAGGAGCGTTTTACTCCAGTGGGGTTTACAATAGCTCTTCACTTGCGGGGAGTTGGGGGCCGGACCCCGCTGGAGTGAAGGGAGGGGCCATTGAGGCCCCCTACGAGGTTGGGGGAAGGAGGGTACTCCTGGGCATTGCCAGCTTGCCCCCCTGGCACTGGCTAAGGAGCAAAGTGACAATGCCCAGGGGCACATTGGCACTGCCCATCGGCATTAGGCAGTGACAAGGGGGTAGGGCTTAATGGGAGTGCGATCGATGGGGTTGCGGGGCCTCTCGGGGGCAGTACAGAGTGTGGGAGATTCATTTCGAAAGTGCTGCTGAAAAAAACCAGTGGGATTTATTCCAGTTTTTACGCGAATTCGACACTTAGAATTTTTTGGGGAGAATTGCCCCCAGTGTGTGTGTGGTCACCTTTCACCAATTTACACATTACCTCCCCAGAAAAATACTCCCCTGATATCTATGGAACCAAAGCAATCGATCAGCAAGTTTTATGACACATTACGTTTTAGATCCTGTGTGGATATGCCAGAAACTCTGCGATCTTGCAATGAATATTGATGAGGAGACCTGGGGCAGTATGTGGGAAAATTCCAAAATAATTCCAGTCTGTAATAGAATGAAGAAGATCCAAGCTGGGGAAGGGGGCATGTGGGGGCGAGGGAGGTCTCCCTCTGAGCCTTCCCAGAGGCCTTGCCTCAGATTTTGCAAAATTAATTTTATCGCCTGAAAAGGAGCCAAACCCACCCACAATGTTAACAATAGCAGGAACAGAGACATCAGGTTTAGACACGAAAAGCAACACATCATCCACGTGTAACATGATCTTACGTTGCTTTCCACCTCAAGAGAACCCAAGTACCGAAGGATTATGTCTAATTGCCTCTGCGAGGGATGCAATAGTTATTGCAAACAATAACGGTGATAATGGGCAACCCTGCCTCATCCCTCACTTAAGACTAAACTGCTAAGATCTATAATAATTCGTAAGAATTGCCGCCAGTGTATTGTTATAAAGCACTTGTATCCATTTAACAAACTGCACCCCCCCCAGCTCAAATTTCTGCAGCTTGTAGAATAAATAATTCTACTCCACCTGGTCAAGGTCGCCAAGCTATCTATTGCCTGCTTTTGGAAGCCTTGAATGATATTTAATAACCTCCAAACATGTTAAATGAATTCCGACCTTTTATGAACCCAGTCTGATCACCCTTGATAATCAAGGGGGTGGGATGGGGGGGGGGGGGGGGGGGGGTGATTTTTTTCGAGATGCAATGCCAGTGTTTTAGATAACAATTTCAAATCTTCAAATTCCTTCTAAAATTCACTCCCAAAACCATCAGGTCCCGGAGTCATACCAGACTGACGAACCCCCAAGGCAAAAACTACTTCCTCCTGAGAAACGGGGGCATTTAGGGTCAAATTTTGGATTTCAGAAATTGTTGGGAGTTAAAGGAAGAAAGAAAATGTTCCATAAGTACTAGGGCATCTCCAGACATATCTGTTTTATATAAATTGTCATGGAAGCTTTTAAATGCCTTATTAATATCCTCCATTTTAATCATCCCTTGGAATCTAACACAGAAGAAATAACCCGAGAGTATACCTTCTTCTCAGTAAGGAGAGCCAAATATCTTCTTGACTTATTTCCAAACTCATATACCTTTCGTTTGGCAAACCTTATATACTCCCGCAAGCACATTGAGTCAGCAAGGAATCCAGTGCCATTCGGATTGTATTAATTTCTCTCAGCATTGAGTGGCTAGGATTCTTACCATACTTCCACTCTGTTTCGGCCAATTTTACTTCAAGCTGGCGCTGTCGCTCCACATTTTACATTTTTTGTTGGCCATATCCGAAATGACCAAATCCTTTGCAAAAGCCTTGCAGGTTTCCCACAGGATTGAGGGGCTTACTTCAGAGAGAGAATTGACTGAGCAGAAGAGATCAACTTCAGCCTTAAGGTACGAGATAAAGTTATGATCCTTAAGCAGAGATGCATTAAATCTCCAAGATCGAGACCAAGGATAAAAATTCCAGGAAGACAGGAGGATGATCAGAGATCACAATACTACCTATGGACCAGGAAACCACTGAGCGTAATATTGCTTCAGGCATGAAAAAATAATCGATTCTAGTATTACATTGGTGGGGAGCAGAGCAGGTGATGAACTCTTTAGTTTTTGGATGCAGTGTTCTCCAAACATCCAAGTATCCATTGGGCGGCATGGTGGCACAGTGGTTAGCACTGCTGCCTCACAGTGCCAGGGACCTGGGTTCGATTCCCGGTTTGGGTCATTGTCTGTGTGGAGGTTGCAAGCTCCCCCCGTGTCTGTGTGGGTTTCCTCCGGGTGCTCTGGTTTCCTCCCACATTCCAAAGACGTGCTGGTTAGATGGATTGGCCATGCTAAATTCTCCCTCAGTGTACCCAAACAGGCGCCAGATTGTGGCGACTAGGGGATTTTCACAGTAACTTCATTGAAGTGTAAACGTAAGCCTACTTGTGACAAATAAATAAACTTTAATCTTTAAGTACCCCACTTCCTCACATAACATGCCTTTGCCCGTTGAGTGGGAGGATTCCTAGTTATGGGATGTTCATTCATCAAAGGATTAAGATGAAGTCCCCACCTTTTCTTTTATTTATTAGTGTCACAAATAGGCTTACATTAACAGTGCAATAAAGTTAGTGAAAATCCCCTCGTCGCCACACCCGTTCGCGTACACCGAGGGAGAATTTAGCATGGCCAATGTACCTAACCAGCATGCCTTTCGGACTGTGGGAGGAAATCGGAGCCCCCGGAAGAAACCCACACAGACATGGGGAGAACATGCAGACTCTGCACAGACAGTGACCCAAGCCGGGAATCGAACTCTGGTCCCTGGCGCTGTGAGGCAGCAGTGCTACCCACTGTGCCACCATGCCTATGAAGGAATTTGTGGATGCTAACTCAGCAAAATCCATAAAGGCGTTAGTAACAAAATCAGGCAAAATTTTTTTTTGGGGGGGGGGGGGGGCGGTGTGGGGGGCATAGATATTATCAAAATACTTTCCACATGCAGCAGCCCCTTAACAATCACATACCTTCCCCCTTGATCCTTCAGACAGTTCTCCTGTTTAAGAGACACATTCGTATTAACTAAAGCTGCAACTCTTTGGTTTCTGGTCAACAAATGAGGCAAAATCATCTGCTCCATCCAGTCCCACTTCAATTTCAGGTGTGCCTTCTCATTTAGATGAGCTTCCTGCTACAAAGCTATATCAACTTTTTTTATGGAAAGACAAATCTTTTTTCTTTCAATTGGATGAATACAATCCAGGAGCAAAGTATCAAAGTAGCTACTGTCATTGCTTATCCAGCCAAAGAGAGTATTATAGGGTATTGACATTGACAAAAGCGCTTTCCCTGGTGGTCTAGTGGTTAGGATTCGGCGCTTTCACCGCCGTGGCCCAGGTTTGATTCCCGGTCAGGGAAATTAGTTTTGGGCGGCACGGTAGCACAGTGGTTAGCACTGCTGCTTCACAGCTCCAGGGTCCTGGGTTCGATTCCCGGCTCGGGTCACTGTCTGTGTGGAGTTTGCACATTCTCCTCGTGTCTGCGTGGGTTTCCTCCGGGTGCTCCGGTTTCCTCCCACAGTCCAAAGATGTGCGGGTTAGGTTGATTGGCCAGGTTAAAAATTGCCCCTTAGAGTCCTGGGATGCGTAGGTTAGAGGGATTAGCGGGTAAAAAATAAAGGGATTAGCGGGTAGGGCCTGGGTGGGATTGTGGTCGGTGCAGACTCGATGGGCCGAATGGCCTCCTTCTGCACTGTAGGGTTTCTATGAAATTACCCACCAAACATTATCCCGCCCCCACTCAGGCATGCACCAAATCATACTTCACCCATCTCCAGCTATACCAGAAGTGGCTTTGACACATTATAAAGGATTTTTTCTAGAATGTGAGACTTGTCTGTACCCTTTCAGGAACCAATTAATGATTCTTTAACCCCAGAATAATAAAAAAAATGAAACCATTAATTTTAATGGAGGTTTCCTTACCAAATGTAAGGCCCTACAGGGCGATACCTACAAACCTTCCTTAATTACATCTTTCTCATCAAAAGGAGATGACAAGATATGCTACAAAAAGGGTGAGTACAGAACACCCTTTCTGCATTCTGACCACTCCTATTAAGACGCTCGTCCACCTCCCAGCTGTGGCGCTCCTCATGTTAATCATGATCAGAGCAAAGGAGGCCATAAAACACATATCACCATAATAAATGTATGAATGAAAAGGAGAAGGATATTTTTACACAGCCCTATTGCTGTACAATCTGCACAGTGTATTCCTTAACTAGAAGTAGCACGCAGAGGAATGTTTTCCATTGAGGCCGTAAGGAAGTTCCTGTCAATCTTAAGGATAAAAACTAACCGCAATGATGAATTACTAGATCACCCCTGTCAGAATGATAAATACCAACGCAGAATCAGGAAGGAGTTATCATGATAAGGGATAGAGTCCGGATTTTACAGTGAACTGCAGTCTGCTACTCCAAATTATTGCTTTCCATGGAGTTCACAAATGCTTGGCTTTGGCCAGATTGTCGAAAGTCTTTGTAGAGTTGTTGAATGCCACCCTTAGTGTAGCAGGATACAATAGGGCATATTGCACTCCAATGGCTTTCAGTTGTCTGCTAACTTCATCGCAGCCCTTGTGCCTCTGTTGTATTGTTACTGAGAAATCTTGAAAACTGGAGATCTCAGCTCCATCACAGAGCAAGGCCCCATTATGTCTAGCTGCCTCCAATACTCTTTGGCAATCCTTGAAGTTACGAAAACACACAATTACGGGCCGGGGTTGCTGATTGTCCCTCGGCCTCAGAGACAGGGTACGATGTGCCTTTTCTAACTTTATGAGCCTGCTTTTCATTTCTAAACTAAAGGAAATGTGGAAGCCAGCTCTCAAAGAATTTAGCTAGGAGCTTACCCTCAGTTCCTTCTAGCAAACAGACAATCCGGACATTTTTCCTCCGGCCTTGATTCTCCAGATCGTCAAGGAATACTGACATACCACGCAGCTGCTTTTCCAAAGATTGGAAGCGGGCCTCAACCAAGGAAGCTGCATTTTCAACAGTAACAATTCTCTCCTCTGCTTCATCAAGCCTTTTGCCTGTATTCTGCAGGTCTATAGTATGAGCACTGATATTCTGCGTTAATAGACCGAGTTTTTTTATCAGTGACTTTAATAATATTAGCAGTGATCAGTTGTAGTGCTTTCGAGAGTGCAGGAATGAGATCTTGTGCGTTCATTAAGTCATCATTACTTCAGTTACTTGACTTGTCCTCTTTTGTCCCCTTAATGTTTCTCAGCATTTTGTCACCACTGTTTAACCAAAAATCTTCCAGGGACTTAATAAGGAGTTCACACTCCCGGATGAGTTAACTATGAGCTGTGTAAGTGCGATAAACGAAAGGATTGCAGGCCAGAGTTCACGGAAACACAACTATTTCTGTGCTCGCATCACATGACCCCTGCTACTGATAGACTTTTAAAGGTTTGGGTGGGTAGAATTATTATGGGTGAAATTAGGAAACTATGATTATGTTAAATGATTTTCTTACATTCACATAGAGATGTAATTCTTTGCGCTTGTCTTCATAAACAAAGGTGGAGGATCAGCTTTAAATCCAATGTTTGGACTGAGGAATGTAGAAGTTATTGAAGCACATGTTGTGATGGCATTTATCAAATAATGACCTACATTTCTTGTGTGGAACATAAACACCAGCATGAGCCTGATGGGCCGATTGGTCTGTTCCTATGCTGTAAATATCACATGATATTTATTTACAAGTTAGAACGATTATCTTACTCTTTACGAAGGCTGGGGTTTTCTGCCCCCATTTGCTATAGGTGCAAATGATGACTGGAGTGCAAAATCCTACTGGAGCCCAAAATCAAGATCAAAATCTAGAGGTCGGTGAGATCTCACGATGTGTTCGTCCCTCTCCCTGGCCAGTGACGCAATGGGGTTCCTACCATGCAATGATGGAAACCCCATTTAAGTACATTTTACTATCATTAGCAGGTTTGCCAGCTGTATCCCCACGCCCTCCCCCCACCCCCAACATTCGGATCTGCCTCCTTACCAATGTCACATCAGCGAAGGTTGCAACAGGTCTGGACCAGGCAAAGAGAACATGCCGGGGCACACAAATAAGTAGAGCCCAGGAGGGAGGGGACATGCCCAGGTAGTAACCTAGCAGTACCCGTTGGCTAGGGAGACAGTGCTAGGGGGCAGTGACAATAGGTAGTGCCAAGGATCAGTGCTCAGGGTCAGTGCCAAGGGGGTCTTCCTTTGTGGAGATCCAAAGGGAGGGGGTGGTGCGACCCCATGTGCGTGGGAGGGGAATGGGGGTTCCCCATTTGCGTGGGGGGCGTGGGGGTTCTCCATGTCCATGGGAGGGGGGTGATTTCTGTTTCTCTTTTTATTTTGGTTAGGTAAGGGCACCCTTTAAAAAGCAATGGGCTGCACACCACTTTTCGCACCTGACACAACACTTTGAAAACAAAACGGAAAATTCCACCCAAAATTTATTATCGAGGTGACATTGAAAATTACCCGTGTGATGTAAGATACTCACTGTCAGAAGAAAATGATGCATCTGGGAGGAATCAGGGAGAACACAAATGACTCTGAAGTTAGGGCTCTAAATGATGTATAAAGATGCGTAGAATAAAATCTGCTTTTCGTGGAGAAATTATAATCTTGAGGGAACATAATCCAGGTTTTTTAAACACTGAGAGGCATTGCTACTATAAATGACAGCAAGCTGCTTGGGCTGTGAGCCCAGAGTTAGAGCAGAATACAAAATTAACAAGCCTGAAGAGAAACTGGAGATTAGAAGAGTTCCTCCTTTTGCCCATAACTAAAGTACAAGCATCCACTGCTTCCAAACAGGTTCTAATATTAAGTTTTCATTTTAGCACCGTTTGTAAATTGAAGAATTACTCAAATAGTACGGCCACCATTTTCATTTTCGTGCGGTTTCTGTGTATATGCCTTGAAGCCAATTCCAACTGCTTGGTCTGTTTTGAAAGAAATCACTGCTTTGCCCTCTTCTCTCTGACTCCCTTCTTGCTTCTCCTGACTCTCTTACTCCCTGCCACTCTTTGCCTTTCCTGACCCCCTAATTCATCCAATTGCTATGTGGCTTGTGTCATCATATAGCCTCAATCTTACTTTCCGAGGCCTACATGTTCAGATCACCATGCTGAGCCACTTCACACAAATTTGTGAAGGTCATTATGTGTTGCTTGACACACCAGTGTCTATCTAACATTACTTGTTCATTTGATACCCTCCCTCTGTGGTAATCATTGTGGCAGTCCCAAACCATTTGTCTCCCATAAACTTGACTGAATCAATGTGTTGTATCGTGTATAGTTCTTCATCACACTCTTATGCTGATATCTCTCCAGTGGTTGTCTCCATATTGTTTTGTCTATATTGTTTTGCTTTTTTCTCGCTTGTAAGTAAAATGATTTTGCTACTTGCAGTTAAAACACTGCTTTCCCCATGCTGGGAAATTCTTCCTTTCCTGTGCATGCTGTCCTCCGCAGTATTTGCACCCTGCCCTTTGTCAGTGATTATTCTGCACTTTCAGCTATGTCTCTCAGCATAATGTATCTCCTGGTCTGCTCTGCAATATATTCACTCTAGCTGTTGTCGCACAACTTCTGCATTTTGACACATCTATTGCTTCCCTTAGTGTCACTTTCTCATCTCTGAGTAGACTTGCTCTCACCGAGGGGTGTCTCATGCCTAGGACCAATCTATCTTTAATCAGATACTCTTTTAGTTCTCCAAATTCAGATGATTCTGATAGCTGCATCAGTGCCATGATGTACCTGCAATAGTCTCATTTTCATTCTGAACCCGAGTGTTGAATACATATCATTCATACGTAACATTCATTTGGGGTCCAAATTGTGCGTTCAAGGCTTTCAAATTCTCTGTCTTTTTTTTCTTTACTTGTCTGTGAGATTTAGGGTGGTATACATCTTGCAGCATTTCATCCCCAGCTCACCACCTCCCCCAGCAGTGTTAACAGTATGACTACTCTTATTGGTTTAGGTTAATTCATTAAGTCTGTTGCGATCTCACAGTTTTGTTGTTGTGAATGGAAAAACTGCTGGGTTTGCCACGTGTCATCATCCAATGTTACTGGAGATGGGATTGAAAAATTTACTGGAGTCATTTTTACACATTCAGTAATTTACTTGTGGCAGAAACAGAAAATGCTGGAAAATCTCTGCAGGTCAAACAGCATCTGTGGAGAGAGAATAGAGCCAACCTTTCGAGTCAGGGTGACCCTTCATCAGAGCTCAGCCAATGTTTCGAGTCAGGATGACCCTTTGTCAGAGTGGGTTTACATGCGGCCTTTGTCTGTGTTTCCTTTTTCTCTGCAGCCAATAATTTTGCTTGCAGCCTGTGTCTTTTTCTTTCGTCTTTTGCAGCCTTTCCACCTTTGGTTGTTTTTCCTTTTTTCAGCATCTTCTTTTTGCAGATTTTGAACCTTTTTTGAGTGCTTGGGTTCTCAAGTGGCTTTTCTGCTCCTTTTGCAGGTTTAAAGACCTATTTTTTGTCCATTCGCTGACAGTATGTTGTATATACAAGGACAGCAATCTTCATTAATGTCTGTTTCTGTGAGAGGCTTTTATTGAACTGAGCTTAAGGTGTCTGCCTCCGGGGGCATGCTCATAACATAGTCACATGACCATGGAAAGCCTGAGGTGCCAATCAGATTGGTTATATTGCAAAACCCAAACATGGTCTTTCAGAAAGCATGCAGGGAGAATTTACTAGAATAATACCAGAATTGAAAAAGTTTAATTACATTCCATAGAAACTAGAAGCAGGAGTAGGCTATTTGGCCCTTCAAGCCTGCTCCACCATTCATTATGATCATGGTTGATCATCAAATTCAACATCCTGATCCCCCCTTCCCCCCACATCCCTTGATCTCTTTAGCCCCAAGAGCTATATCTATTTTTTTTCTTGAAATCACACAACGTTTTGGCCTCAACTACTTTCTGTGGTAGTGAATTCCATACATTCACCACTCTCTGGGTGAAGAAATTTCTCCTTACTTTAGTCCTAAAAAGTTTACCCCTTATCCTCAAACTATGACCCCTAGTTCTAGTTTGCAAGATGAGAGAAACTGGGGTTGTTCTCCATAGAGCAGGGAAGGTTACAGCTAGATTCCTGCTAAGCTGTGCAGGCGTACAGCCACGTAACAGCCCGTAAATTATTGCACAGGCCCTGTTCTGGAATAACTAATCCATGTTTGTGTCGACAGATCAGGTAACATTTTTCTTTTCGGTTGCTACACAAGGCCCTGGAAGCTGGCCCACATGTCTGGATGAGACATTCAAATGCAAACGACATTTTGGGACATTTCATTTAAGGCGGCACTAAATGGAACAGAGGGTTCCTGTTGGATTAATGGCTGCCCTTATTCAAACAATTGCAGAAACTAGTTCACAATGCGTTTGCAGATGCCTCGATTGCAGTATGCACTTCCAAAGAATGGGTGAGAGAAGAATCCCCTTCTATCACATGGGGTATGTCAATGGTGAAACTTGAACACCATTCCATGCCAATGGCCTAGTCATCAGAGACCATTTATGGGGACAATGAAAACAGATACTTAGGTCACAAGCCAGAAACCAGGTTTCTGACAAAGAACATTTAAAAATACACATTTTTGGTGCAGCAGGCAGAAAGCAAAAATAAGAGTTCAAGACCAGCAAAGGAACAGGACCATGCCTAAAGTTCATCGGGAGGCAGAGAATTTGGACTGATCATTGCCAACCTACCTGAGTAATCACATCAGGTTTTTGCTTCAGGGGTTTGACTGCACCTCAACTGGACTCAAGCCAGAGAAACCAGCTACTGCAAACAGTAAGCCACTGTGAATCAGACATCCTAAACCTCCCACCTTTGTTTACTCAAGTGGTCCAAAAAGGAAATCACAGGCATGCAAAGTTTCAAGCCTTTATCTTGGAAGAAGCAAGTGTAACAGTGAGATTTTGGATTCTTAATATCTCAGTGGATGTTACCTCTTTTGTAATCACCTTTTCTTGTGTGTGCGTGCGTATAGGTGTGCAGGTAGTGACCCGCAGAGCTGCCTACCCCAGGGAATCAACATATGTGTAATATCTCTCCCAGTGCTTTTCGTTTCATTAGAACTGCCAAAATAAATACCAAATGTAGAGATAATCTTGAAAGCCAATTACTTTAATGCAATACTCAAAATTATTTGACATAATTTACTGTGACAAACAGACAGGCAGGAACAACATGATATTGACCTTTTCCTGAATTTTAAGTATGTACAACAGCCTGTTACAGTGATTTATACAGTTCCCGCCACTTTAACCACCAACACTGAAGGTAAATTGTTTAAATATGAGAAAAATACAAACCAGTTCTATTGTATTTGATTACAAAGTTCCCGCTTACAACGTGTCACAGGTACTGGTGGTGCATTTTGGCGGAAATGGGTAGTAGATCAAAATTGTTTAAAATTCAGTTATGCAGCATTGGCTGCCACAATATAATAAACAGCACCTTGTTAAGGTCCAAAATACAAAATAGTTGAGAGATATTCATCTCCTCAGTGAGACAGCTGTCACAATCTCTCCTTCCAGCTGGACTTCCCTTATTGCTTATTGTTCAGCTGTCCGATTGCACCTCCCTGCATTAGATCTAGTTCACTGATATTGCAGTCCTTCCTTCTGAACATTATAGGTGTTGCAGATGGAAGGCTAATAAACCATTCCACATGTACTGTGGACAAGTCATATTAGCACCAAGATGTCCACTATAAACAGTAAGGACTGCAACCAAAGGCAGAGAGTGGGGATAAAGGGGTCTTTTTCAGGATGGCAGCTGGTGATTAGTGGTGTGCCTCAGGGGTTGATGTGGGACCACAACTTTTCACAATATACATGAACGATTTGGAGGAAGGAACTGAAGGCACTGTTGCTAAGTTTGCAGATGATACAAAGATATGTAGAGGAACAGGTAGTATTGAGGAAGCGGGGAGGCGGGGGGCTGCAGAAGGACTTGGACAAGTTAGGAGAGTGGGCAAAGAAGTGGCAGATGGAATACAATGTGGAAAAGTGTGAGGTTATGCACTTTGGAAGGAGGAATGGAGGCAGAAACTATTTTCTAAATGGGAAAATGCTTAGGAAATCAGAAACACAAAGGGACTTGGGAGTCATTATTCAAGATTCTCTTAAGGTTAACGTGCAGGTTCATTCAGCAGTTAGGAAGGCAAATGCAATGTTAGCATTCATGTTGAGAGGGCTAGAATACAAGAGCAGAGATGTACTTCTGAGGTTGTATAAGGCTCTGGTCGCACCCCATTTGGAGTATTGTGAGCAGTTATTGGCCCCATATCTATGGAAGGATGTTTTGGCCTTGGAAAGCTCGAGAGGAGGTTCACAAGAATGATCCCTGGAATGAAGAGCTTGCCGTATGAGGAACGGTTGAAGACTCTGGGTCTGTACTCATTGGAGTTTAGAAAGATGAGGGGGGAACTTATTGAATCTTACAGGATACTGCGAGGCCTGGATAGAGTGGACGTGGAGAGGATGTTTCCACTAGTCGGAAAAACTAGAACCAGAGGGCACAACCTCAGGCTAATGGGACGATCCTTTAAAACAGAGATGAGGAGGAATTTCTTCAGCCAGAGAGTGGTGAATCTGTGGAACTATTTGCCACAGAAGGCTGTGGAGGCCAGGTCATTGAGTGTCTATAAGACAGAAATAGATAGGTTCTTGATTAATAAGGGGGTCAGGGCTTTCGGGGAAAAGGCAGGAGAATGGGGATGAGAAAAATATCAGCCATGATTGAATGGCGGAGCAGACTCGATGGGCCGAGTGGCTTAATTCTGCTCCTATGTCTTATGGTCTTAATACAACATTATTTTCAATTCTGAGCTAGTAATTCCAGGAAATATGTGACAATCAGCTTATTTTGTTTCTGGGTGAAGATTATCAGCTGATTTTGTACATCTATGATGTGAAAGACTGCCACTTTTTGACATAGAATCATAGAATCCCTAAAGCGTAAAAGGGGATCATTTGGCCCATTGAGCTTGTACCGACAACAATCCCACCTAGGCGCTATCCCCGTAATCCCACAGGGGTGGCATGGTGGCACAGTGATAAGCAGGGCTGCCTCTCAGCGCCAGGGTTCAATTCCAGCCTCGGGTCACTGTCTGTGTGGAGTTTGCACATTCTCCCCGTGTCTACGTGGGTTTCCTCCAGGTGCTCTGGTTTCCTCCCACACTCCAAAGATGTGCAGGTTAGGTTGATTGGCCATGCTAAATTGACCCCTAGTGTCGGGGATTAGCAGGGTAAATATATGGGGTTACAGGGATAGGGCCTGGCTGGGATTGTTGTCGATGCAGGCTTGATGGGCTGAATGGCTTCCGTCTACACTGTAGAGATTCTATGATTCTATGTCAATAAGTGGCAGTCTTTCACATCATTGATGTACAAAATTAGCTGATAATCTTCACCCAGAAACAAAATAACCTGATTGCCACATATTTCCTGAAATTACTAGCTCAGAATTGAAAATAATATTGTATTGCAGTCCTTTCTGTTTATAGTGGACATCTTGGTGCTGATCTGGCTTGTCCACAGTACATGGCTTATTAGTCTTCCATACAATCTTCCTGACACGAAGGGGCAATTTAGCATGGCCAATTCACCTAAGCTGCACATCTGTTACATAGCCTTTGAGCAGCTCCAATCCCAAAAAGAGTGGATCATAATGTTTTGCAGCTTGAATGGGCTTGCAAATGCCACATGGAGATTTTGGATGAGGCTGCTGTGCTTTTTGAATATTGTTGACCGTTTTCCAGCTTATGAAATATGAACAGCATCACCAAACAACTCAGTGTGTTATGCAACAGCATTACTGATGTTTTTCTTTCGCATGATTGGTGCTAATTTTACTTCTATTTTCACTGAAAAATATGATGAAAGAACTAATGAGCCTGTGAACTTGTCCAGGACAGCAGGCACACATGAAATCCAGAATGTGGTTATTGTTGTACCCGATGCTGAAGGTTGTCATGCAACGTAAGAGATAGGAGGTTTGTAAGTGCAATAGTCACTGGAATTATGTGCCACTAAAACTATTAATGGTACAACAAAAATAAACATGGAATCCATAGCTGTATCTGACTAATTCTTTATTGGTACACATATGTGGCAATTTCTGAGCATACACAGCAGAGGAACTGTATCACCAGTATTATTAGTAATGCAAGAAGAAGAATTTCATTATAATTTGGGTGAGCCTCTATAGAATCTATGAAATAAAAAATTTCCCTGTCCTGATTCTAACAGCTTTGTGAAGCACACTCATACTTTCAGGTTATGGGGAGAGCTCTTGGGATCCATCGTAGAATCATCAAACACTACAGCACAGGAGCAGGCCATTCGGCCCACTGAACCTGCACTGGCTATTTTGAAAAGCAATCCAGTTAGTACTGCTGCCTCACGACGCTAGGGACCTGGATTCAATTCCGACCTCGGGTGACTGTGTGGAGTTTGCACATTCTCCCTGTGTCTGCATGGGTTACCTCCGGGTGCTCCAGTTTCCTCCCACAGTCCAAATATTTTCAGGTTAGGTAGATTAGCCATGGTAACTGCACGGGGTTATGGGGTTTGGGTTGCAGGGGATGGGGTGTGGGCCTGGATAAGATGCTCTTTTAGAGAGTCGGTGCAGACTTGATGGGCCGAATGGCCTCCTTCTGCACTGTAGTGATTCTATGCATTCTAAACACTCTCCTGTTATTTCTCAATATTCATATTAAAATTTCCTCCTTCATGTACTTATCTTTTTTTTTTGAAGGCCACTATTGAATCTATACCCACCATTCTATCAGGCAAGGCATTCTGTGTATATTGCCATTTGGACCATAGAGGGGAATTATTTCTAAATAGTGGTCATCTCTGACGTCTTACTCATATTTGTGTTGTGGAATATTTTAGATTGTTGTGTAAAGGAGGCAGGAGAAAGAGAAAGTCTCTTTTCGCCACTGATCTACAAACATAAAGAATCCTTCACCAATGTCAAATTTACTGCAAGTTGCTCTGATGCACTGATATTCAGTAACTCTGCCCTCCCGCAAGGAGGAGAACCAATGAACATTTGGCTTCTGGGTAACATCCCTTTCCGTTATGGGTAACGATGCTTCTAAAAGACACAACAGCAGCAGCTGAGAATTAAACAATAAAGCAGCAGATTGGTCATCGAGAGGGCCATGAGGGTTTTAAAAAGACTGTTTTGGTTGCTTTCAGAGATTAGAAGGGTTTCGCAATATGTTTCGGATCAGCTCTACTGAAAAACCTACATGCCATGCACAACTTCAAAAAAATCCTCATTGGGATTCTTGGTGAACTGGCCCCGGCTACATTGCAGGCTGGAGAGAAAGGGATGAGGTGGACCGTCACTCTGACCACATAGTGCTGGATTTTACATCCAGCTTGTGGTTCCATGGGCTGATACTGAAGCGGGCATAACATCCATTCTTGCTCAGTCCTGTCAACTGGTCCCACAGGAGAAACAACCTCTCAGAAGCCAGCCTGTCAAGCCCCCTAAGCATCCTATGTGTCTCAATAAGGTCACCTCTCATTCTTCCAAACAATCCCAATCTATTTAAGCTCTCCACCATCTCCTCTCTCATTAACTGATCTTTTGCAAAGTAATGTGTCCATGACAGCTTCATTGGAATCCGTACCAGCCTCCTATGTCAGAGGCAGCCAGGGCCAATCAATGTTGCTTTCTGTTCCATGGAAGCACAGACTGAAGCTCTGGCGACAGCAGGGGAAAAAATGACAGCCTCCTATGTATTGGCTTTCAAACCTTGGCAACCAGGGTGTGAGCTGCAGTCTCTTAGGACCTTTTCAGATATGATTGATGCCATGAACCTAATAAATGGGGATGCAGTTCCCAGTGAACTCGCTGATGGTAACCTGCCTGAAGCTGTGCATCTGGCCTTCCACCTCAGAGCACCATGCAACTGGCACATAAGAGGCAATACCAGACTCCTCAGGATGAAGTTTCAGAAATGAAACGGTGGTCCGTAACTCAACGTCCCTACCGCTTGCAAAATTGCGGCAATGTGGGGCAGGTGGGTGGGCACCGGGAAAGGTGACCCCCCCGCCCCCCCACCTGCAAACCCGCCTGCCTGAGAGTGTAAGATTCTGCCATGAGAACTCAATTTATCAATGAAGCAGTCTCATCATTAACACAGTTCACCTTTGTCATCACTGCCAGAATTCCAATGTACCATCTTCAAGTGAATGACAAAACTGTGATAAGTTCTTCAGTCCAGTGCTCATCCTTAAACACCTCATCACATCAGGCTTCCTTGGTTCTAAACGAGGACGTGAATCATTGGCCAGAATTTTACAGCCCCTTCTGCCCAGCAGGTGTTATGGTCCCACCAAAGTAAATGACAATTTAAATGTTCTGCTGGGGGAGACAGGCCATGGCCAGACCTGGTCATAATCACCTGATTGCAAAAGGCAGCACAAAATATGTACCCGCTTTCCTATATGACTCTGAAATTCATGAATAGCAGAGCATGGCATAAATGCACATTCTTCTTCATTACAAGGAACTCAAAATCATTACAGACCAACCTACCCTCATAGCAAAATTCCTTATGGTGTCTAAATGTGTCACACTTTGTCCTATTCCAATACTGCTCCTACGTGCAACCTGAGGGAAAAGATCATGAGATGGTTGACTGTTCTTATGGTAAAATTCATTGGACTATGTTGGCCCTTCTCTCACGACACCTAGTCCCTGGGAGGATGTTACTGCCGGCATTTCTGAAACTTCATCCTGAGGAGTCTGGTATTGCCTCTTATGTGCCAGTTGCATGGTGCTCTGAGGTGGAAGGCCAGATGCACAGCTTCAGGCAGGTTACCATCAGCGAGTTCACTGGGAACTGCATCCCCATTTATTAGGTTCATGGCATCAATCATATCTGAAAAGGTCCTAAGAGACTGCAGCTCACACCCTGGTTGCCAAGGTTTGAAAGCCAATACATAGGAGGCTGTCATTTTTTCCCCTGCTGTCGCCAGAGCTTCAGTCTGTGCTTCCATGGAACAGAAAGCAACATTGATTGGCCCTGGCTGCCTCTGACATAGGAGGCTGGTACGGATTCCAATGAAGCTGTCATGGACACATTACTTTGCAAAAGATCAAAAACTTCCACATGCCAAGCAAATTCTGACTGAAAACATCTTCAAGCACTTTTCAAAAGTAGTTTCTCAGAATAGTCCCTATTTCTTCATCACCTGCCATGTCTGCAACACCATTCCAGGGTCTGACCACTCCTACACCTTGGACTACATTTGAGGGCCAAGGCTGTATCCTGAATTGTTCCAACTTCCACACTCCAACACTGCCAATCTCAATCACACCTCTCAGTTCTTCCAGCTCACTCTTCAGTTCTCCTGTTCTCCTCCAGTATTCTAAGATGTTGTCCCATCCATTCATTCCATTATTTCCGCAACAGTGCACCAAGCACACTTTAATTTCTTACCTCAACAATCCCACTGTCCCTTGCCCCCCAACCCTCAATGCCCTTTGGATCATAGAATCCTTGAATCCCTAGAGTACAAAAGAGACCATTCGGCCCGTTGAGTCTGCACTGACTCTCTGACAGAGTATCTTACCCAGGCCCTCTGCCCTGCCCTATCCCCGCAACCCCACACACTTACCATGGCTAATCCATCTAAACTGCACATCTTGGGACACTAAGGGATAATGCAGAAAAATGCTGGAAAATCTCAGTAGGTCTGACAGCATCTGTGGAGAGAGAATAGAGCCAACGTTTTGAATCTAGAAAGGGTCGTCTAGACTCGAAACGTTTGCTCGACTCTCACTCCACAGATACTGTCAGACCTGCTGAGATTTTCCAATATTTTTCAGTTTTTGTTTCAGATTTCGGCATCTGCAGAATTTTGTGTTTTTCCAAGGGATAATTTATCATAGCCAATCCACCTAACCTGCACATCTTTGCTTCTAGTGCCTGAAATCCTTCCCTGACTATGCACAACCTTTTGGGTCTTCCAACTTTCATAGAATTTACAATGCAGGAGGTGGCAATTTGGCCCATCGAGCTTGCACTGACAACAATCCCACCCTGGCCCTATTCCTGCAACCCCATGTATTTACCTCGCAATCCCCCTGACACGAACGGGCAATTTACCATGGCCAATCTGCACATCTTTGGAGTGTGGGAGAAAACTGGAGCACCTGGAGGAAACCCACGCAGAAAATGAAAGAATGTGCAAACTCCACGCAGACAGTCACCCAAGGCTGGAATTGAACCCAGGTCGCTGGCGCCGTGAGGCAGCAGGGCTCACCACTTAATTAAAAAAAAAATTCGTTCATGGGACATGGGCATCGCTGGTTGGTCAGCATTTATTGCCCATCCTAGTTTCAACTGAGTGGCTTGCTGGGCCATTTCAGGGGGCAATTGAGAGTCAACCACATTGCTGTGGCTCTGGAGTCACATGTAAGCCAGACCAGTTAAGATGGTAGATTTCCTTCCTTAAAGGACATTAGTGAACCAGTTGGGTTTTTCCGACAATCGAGAATGGCTTCACGGTCATCAGTAGATTTTTAATTCCAGATAATGTTTTATTGAATTCAAATTCCACCATCTGCCATGGCTGATAGGTTTCTCAATCCCATTCTCCTGCCTTTTCCCTGTAACCTTTGATCCCTTTACCAATCAAGAACCTGATTCGAACCTGAGTCCTCAGAACATTAGCTGAGTTTCTGGATTAATAGTCGAATGATAATACCACTGGGCCATTGCCTCCCGTGCCACCGCTCCGATTCTTTCTCCTCAAGTTGTAATTTAAAGTGTGCAATCAACAGATGTTTCACGTCAAGTCTAATGATATACTGAAAAAGCAAAGCTAACCTGGTCAATTTTTTCATTAAAAAACAATATTGGAGGGTTGATTTTCAAAGGTGCTGCTGCAACATCCCAGATTCAATGACAAGCTTTCATTTCTGATGAGGATGAAATTTTCAACAGCATTGTATAGACGGATATTTCCATTGAGGAAGATTTCTCAGTTGCTAAACTTTGTAAGAAAAATAGGTGGAAACTTTATTTTGTCACCTCTCCACGGGAGATTTTTTGGAAATCGTGTACCTCCTTCCCACAAGCTATTTTCAAAGCTATTACCCTTACAAATCACTAAAATATGACAAAATGACTGATATCAAGTTTCTTAAACTAGTCACAAGGGGGATAAATGGGTAGAGCACTGACAGAAACATATTGTTCTACAAAAATGGCTAATGCATTTGCCAAATTATGCTGCTGGTTGAAGGGGATGTGCTATGCAAAATTATCCGGCTTGAGAGGGGCTTGCACCCCAGGGTGACATTCATGGATTATTCATACCTAAAGGTCACATGGCTGTACAGGCTTGATAAACAAGCAATTACTGACTGAGCTTTCTAAGCAGTACTCTACCAGCTACTTTTAAAATCAGGAAAGCAGCCAGCATAATCAAGGCCCCCACGCACCCTGGACATTCTGTCTTCCACTTTCTCCTGTCGGGCAAAAGATACAAAAGTCTGAGGACGCCTAGCAACCGACTCAAAAACAGCTTCTTCCCAGCTGCCATCAGACTTTTCAATGGACCTACCTTATATTAAGTTGATCTTCCTCTACACCCTAGTTGCGACTTTAACACTATATCCTGCATTTAGCCCTTCGTATGAGGAGCGTTTGAGGACTCTGGGTCTGTACTCGATGGAGTGTAGAAGGATGAGGGGGGATCTCGTTGAAACTTACAGAATAGTGAAAGACCTGGAAAGAGTGGACGTGGGGAAGATGTTTCCATTAGTTGGAGAGACTAGGATCTGAGCGCACAGCCTCAGAGTAAAGGGAGTGACCCTTTGGAATCAAGATGATGAAATATTGCTTCAGCCAGAGGTTGGTGAATCTATGGAATCCATTGCCACAGAAGGCTATGGAGGCCTAGTCATTGTCTGTATTTAAGATAGAGATGGATAGGTTCTTGATTGGTAAAGGGATCAAAGGTTACGGGGAAAAGGCAGGAGAATGGGGTTGAGAAACCTATCAGCCACAATTGAATGGTGGAGCAGACCGAATGGCCTAATTTTGCTCCTATATCTTATGGTCTTTCCTTCTCCCCTATGTATTCTATGAATAGTATGTTTTTGTCTGTATAGTGTGCAAGAAACAATACTTTTCACTGTGTCCTGAGGCATGTGACAGTAATAAATCCAATCAATCACATTTCATTTGGTGTTGCTGCTCAACAATCCAGTTTTCCACCTCAAAATATATCATCCGAGTCCTTACTGCTTTAGCGAATACAGCAGGCAGCCAGCTACTCTCCTTCCCCATGAACAATCCCAACAACAGAAACTAAAATTGAGGGCTGGATTCAATGTAGGGAGCAGTGGTCACACAATTAGGTGTGGGGGTGCAACCCAACTTTAATGGCAGCAGAACCCAGAGCCACATTTTGTCATTGGCAGTCAATTTTTGTTATACAATTTTTGTTATACACTTTGGAGGAAATAATAACAAATGGGATTACTATCTCAATGGAAACAAATTAAAACATGCTACCGTGCAAAGGGACCTGGGGGTCCTTGTGCATGAGACGCAAAAGCCCAGTCTGCAGGTACGACAGGTGGTCAAGAAGGCAAATGGGATGTTGGCCTATATTGCGAGGGGGATAGAATATAAAAGCAGGGATGTCTTGATGCACCTGTACAGGGCATTGGTGAGGCCGCAGCTGGAATACTGTGTGCAGTATTGGTCCCCTTATATGAGGAAGGATATATTGGCATTGGAGGGAGTGCAGAGAAGGTTCACCAGGTTGATACCGGAGATGAGGGGTTTGGATTATGAGGAGAGGCTGAGGAGATTGGGTTTGTACTCGTTGGAGTTTAGAAGGATGAGGGGGGATCTTATGGAGACTTATAAGATAATGCGGGGGCTGGATAGGGTGGAGGCGGAGAGATTCTTTTCACTTAGTAAGGAAGTTAAAACTAGAGGACACAGCCTCAAAATAAAGGGGGGTCGGTTTAAGACAGAGTTGAGGAGGAACTTCTTCTCCCAGAGGGTGGTGAATCTCTGGAATTCTCTGCCCACTGAGGTGGTGGAGGCTACCTCGCTGAATATGTTTAAAGCGCGGATGGATGGATTCCTGAGCGGTAAGGGAATTAAGGGTTATGGGGATCAGGCGGGTAAGTGGTACTGATCCACGTCAGATCAGCCATGATCTTATTGAATGGCGGGGCAGGCTCGAGGGGCTAGATGGCCTACTCCTGCTCCTATTTCTTATGTTCTTATGTTCTTAATTACTGCTTGCATCTGGGCTGCCATCTTTATTAAGGATAGCTCAAGAGCTGTTGGCCCAATCAGAGCGTCGATAGGTCAACAGTGCCACTGCTGGGGTTTCATCTGCAGAAAGGGTGCAATGGCGGCCAAGCACCTTCAATGTAAGGTACATGTGTCTGGGGGTGCCGGGAGCAATCAAGGAGGCTACTGCAAGGAGGATGGGGTTGGTTGTGGGCAGCCAGTGCTGCTGGTACCAGGCTGGCCATTGATACCAGGACGTCGCTTTTGGGCCAAAGGAAGTCCAAAAATGAGCAGCCCCTTCCACACCCTCCAAAGCCCACTGGGAGACCATCAGGGTTTACCATGGATGTTCCGCCAAGGCAGGGGAACACAGTGGTCAGCACTGCTGCCTCACAGTGCCAGGGACCCGAGTTCAATACTGGCCTTGGGTGACTGTGTGGACATTGCATGTTCTCCCCGTGTCTGCGTGGGTTTCCTTCAGATGCTCCGGTTTCCTCCCACACTCCAAAGATGTGTGGGTTAGTTGATTGGCCATGCTAAACTGCTCCTTAGTGTCAGGGGGACCAGCAGGCTAAATACGTGGGGTATGGGGATAGGGTTTGGGTGAGATTGTTGTTGGTGCAGTCTTGATGGGCACAATGGCCTCCTCTGTACTATCGGGATGCTATGATTCTATGTGGTGGTGGAGGAGGTATTGGGGGGTGGGGGGGCGGTGTGTGGGTGGTGGTGGGGAAGCTGCAGAGATATGGTTGGCCACACTGACCACTGGTAGTAGAGGTGGGAAGGGGCCCTTAATTGGCCACTTACGTTGGTCAAAAGAGCTCTGGGTGGGCGGATGACGATGCTGACGTAGCAAGGTAGCGAGAAGATGACAGGCACACCAGCTGCTGCCTTCCCACGCCATTTTGCCAGCTATTCCACCTCTCAGCCCATCGCCAAAGGCTGGTAAAATTTAGCAATGAGGTTTCCTACCTGAGCGGGATTTTCTAATGTTGTGAGCACATCAAATTGGACAGATCCTTGAAATCCTTCCTGAAGCTGCGAACAATTTCTTGACCAATATGTAGTTTAAAGCACAATCATCACTGCTGAAAAACTCCCTAGTTATTGTAATCTTGCAAAATATGTTGGGAGAATAAATATTGGGAGTTTGCTGTGAAAATGGATGGTTGGAATTCATGTATAATTTTACTCTGTCCAGGGGGTAGATTTTTCTTTCATTCTTCAGATGTGGGGCATTGCTGTCAAGGCTAGAATTTCTTGCTCACTCTGAGGAGGTAGTGCCGGAGTACAGTTAAGAGTCAATCATGTAGGCTTGGGACTGATGTCAAGTACATATCAAGAGTGTAAAAGGACGGCAACTTTTCTCCCCTAAAGATATTTGATTTTTACACCAATCCAATAGTCTTTTATTATGAAAACATGTTTTAATTTCCAGATTTATTTAAGCGAATTCAAATTCTCAAACTGACACTGTGACGATCTTGATTATTAGTCACAACCTCTGAATTACTGGTCCTATAATGTAAACACTACACTGGTGTGCAGTTACTGTGGTCATAGCTTGAAGATGAGGCTGATGCTGTCTTTCATAACATCATGCCACTTGAGACTGAGCAGATTTTAGTTTGGTTACATCACGTGATAGCATAACCTCAGGATGACATTGGGCATTCCTATCCTGTTGTGTGATGAACAATGTTACTATCAAGCACTGAAAAATCCAAACAACAAATGGCCAAATTGAAGGGGGAAAGGGAGGAAACGATACTGGATAATAATGTTCAGATGCTGGACTGGATGAAGATTAACTATGGGGTGATTTTGTGCCCGCATTTGCCATGAACGTAAACAGTGAAATGAGCGCAAAATCTCACACAACAATCAGAAAATGAGATCCTCGCTGGCAAGATCTCATCTTGTGGTTTAGTTCGCCCTCACTGGTGACATAACAAGCGGGAACCTCATTTAACTGCATTTTAATATAATTAGCTGGTTGCACCACCATGTTTCTCCCATACTTAGAATTCCCCCTTGCCGATGTGACGTCACGTCGGCCAGGTTTCCAACTGCTTTTTAAAAACATGAAGCAATCAAGAGGAACTTGCTGGGGGTGCACAGGTAAGTGCAACCTCACCTCCATAGCTAATGCCCTCCATACCAGGCAACATCCTGGTAAATCTTTTCTGTACCCTCTCCAAAGCCTCCACATCCTTCTGGTAGTGTGGCGACCAGAATTGAACACTATATTCCAAGTGCAAGTGCAGTGCCAGGGCGGGCCCTCTGGAGAGCTCCATTGGGGGTGTTTGGGAAACACTCTCCAGGGAAAGAGGGACATGTCCAGGCAGTGTCCTGGCAATCTGGTCGTGCGAGGGTGATACCCTCAAGGAGCAAAGGACAAAGGACAAAGAACAAAGAAAATTACAGCACAGGAACAGGCCCTTCACCCTCCAAGCCTGCACCGACCATGCTGCCCGACTAAACTAAAACCCCCTACCCTTCCATGGACCATATCCCTCTATTCCCATCCTATTCATGTATTTGTCAAGACGCCCCTTAAAAGTCACTACTGTATCCGCTTCCACTACCTCCTCCAGCAACGAATTACACTACTCTCGGTGTAAAAAATCTGCCTCGTACATCTCCTTTAAACCTTGTCCCTCGCACCTTAAACCTGTGCCCCCTAGTAATTGACTCTTCCACCCTGGGAAAAAGCTTCTGACTATCCACTCTGTCCATGCCTCTCATAATTTTGTAGACTTCTATCAGGTCGCCCCTCAACCTCCGTCGTTCCAGTGAGAAAAAACCAAGTTTCTCCAACCTCGCCTCATAGCTAAAGCCCTCCATACCAGGCAACATCCTGGTAAATCTTTTCCAAGTGCCTCCACATCCTTCTGGTAGCGTGGCGACCAGAATTGAACACTACATTCCAAGTGCAAGTGCTGTGCCAGGGCGGGCCCTCTGGAGAGCTCCATTGGGGGTGTTTCCCCTTATGTGGGGCAGGGTGGGGGGAGGGGGGGTGGAGATTGCCCTGATGCTTGTTGGAGGATCCCTGTTTCCGTGAGTTGCTCAAGTGCATGTGGGTGGGAGCAGTTCCCCATATCTATTGGGGGGGGGGGGGGGGGGGTGAGATTGGGGGGAGCCCTGCCAACATGAAAGCAAAGACAACGCTTCCAGATTTTTTGTGCACAGAGAGCCACAAAATCTGGAGAGAAAACTCAGCAGTGCAGCTGGAGAGCTGCATGCCGGCTTTCTGGAGAGCTGCATGCCTCGGCCAGCACTCTGTGCACAGAGTGGAAAATTCTGCCCATTCAGTAGAAAGAAAACTTGTATTCATTTTACAGTTCACCACTTCTGTCAGCAGTTTCTGGAGGCACAATAATTTGATATGTATATATCACATTACGCAAAGTAAATTCAGCAGCTTGCTGAATTTATACACACACCAAGATCCCATTAACACCAAAATGATGAGTGACCAATTAATTTAATTTTGGTATTTGAAGAAAGAATGTTGTGCAAAGAACAACGGCAACTCCAACAATGCACCACTGCTTTCTCCACCATTGCTAAGTTAAATTAGTTGCTGATATCCCGACACATACTCATAAGCTTCTGACGCAAATATGAGAATGCTACCATCTGAGTTAAGCTAACATACAGGCAGTTGATTAAGAACATTTTTAGTTGGATGGTTTCCCAGACCTCGGTGAGCCATCTGCTGTAGAAAAAAAACAGCAAACCAATTTAATGACTGATGTTGATCTAATACATTTAACATTGACCCAAACAATTAACAAAGCAAAGAAAATGCGCAACTATATTGTCACACCAGATTATCATAAGTGTGAGGCCATCACAATACTCCATAACAAGCCACAGCTTGAATACCTCATCTATGTTATTCAGGTGTCTGGGACTGTAAGGTCTAATATGGGACTAGGGAACCAGGTATCACCCACATTATGTTGTAGAGAGTCACATGGGAATAATAGTATAGTGGTGAATCCGGTAGAAAGTTGCCATGAAGATAGCACCTTGTCAGGACTGTGCCCTCAATATATGTATAGAGCTACGTGTTATTAATTAGCAAGTTATTGTTCAACCACATAAGTCACAAGACCTCTTCATGGGACAGCATACAACATTATACCATCATCCAATCTGGTTACTGAGATGCAAGGGAAACATCTAAGTTCTGAAATAAGGCTGCAAAGGACCACAAAGCCGATCCCTTGTCTCACAGAATAGAGTGTGAAGGAAAATCTTGGATTCTTTGCACTTGGAAACAAGTAAATGGGAGAGAAGGTCTACCTTGACAGAGATATATAAGACACCAAATTAAGCTAAAGTTTAATATAGAAAACTAGAAAAGTCAAACTGCATAATCACGGATACAAATTGGATAAAGGCATATCCCAGGACAGAGGTCAGGCAGCATTTTTACACAGAAATAACGATTAATATCTTGAGTTACGATATGTTTTGTTATGGAAGTGGGAGTTAAATACTGTGCAGGAGGGATATGTGAGTTAACGTAGAAAGATGGAAAGAGTGGAATTCGATTGGAATGTATCTTTGTCAACTTACATTTAATTAATGTATTATTGGAAATTAAATTAAATTTTCCTGAATTATCATACTTGATGTTGTTAGTATTTTACGATACAATATGTCCCACCTGTCTTTCAAACAGAAGGTTGTTTCCTCACCATTCCTATAAAGAAAGTCATCCTGAAAGCCTTAATTCCAGTTATTATGCTAAAATGTTCATGTCGGTATTTCGAAAATGCTTATTAAAAGAACCAGGCCCTCTTTTATTGCACACAGCCAGCATCAGTCACACACAATGGAATGAACTTGATCCCTAATTATACTTCCAGGAAACCTGAACAAGCTGGAAAGACCTAAACTACAAACCATTTACTGCACTACTGGGGATTCAGAATGGAATTATTTTAGTAGGCAGCTTTAGCACTCAATATTAACTTCCAGTGCAACAGAAGTATTTTATTTTATTTTACGTGAACACAGCAATGTATAGAATTTCAGAACTGCGTTCTCAAGAGAAATATTTGAGAAAAGAAGGGATAAATCAAACAGAAAGCTGGAACGCCACTGCAGAAAGTAATCTGAATTGTTTGTGAAACAATCAATACTACAAATCACGTTATGAAAGAATAAACAGAACTGATTTAAAATAAAACTTCACAAGGTTTGGACAAGTGAGTGTCTAGAAGCCGTGTCAGCCTGTGTATGAATGGCAATTTCTTCTTTAATGCGCTGTGTGAAACAAATTAACCGTTCACACGTTTACTCTGTGCAACTAAAAATGTTTTCAAGTTCTTCTCCCTGTCCAGTCCTGCATGTTGAACTGGTTCTCGAGTCTTTGCTAATTCGGTTGGGGATGGCATGGTGGCACAGTGGTTAACACTGCTGCCTCACAGCTTCAGGGAGCCGGGTTCAATTCTGGCCTCGTGTCAGTGTGTGTGTGGAGTTTGCACGTTCTCCCCGTGCCTGCGTGGGTTTCCTCCGGGTGCTTCGGTTTCCTCCCACAGTCCAAAGATGTGCGGGTTAGGTGGATTGGCCATGCTAAATTGACCCTAGTGTCAGGGGGATTAGCAGGGTAAATGTGTGGGGTTACGAGAATAGGGCCTGGGTGGGTTTGTGGTGTAGACTCGATGGGCCAAATGGTCTCCTTCTGCACTGTAGGCATTCAATGATTCTATTCTACGATTCCACAATAACTGGTAGGAGATATGGAAGAGAAGCTTGCACCAACAACCGCAGCTTTTAAGAGTTAATTTTGTTTTAATTGGGCCTTCAATCAGGCTGCATTTTATTAGCACCTAGCCAACCATTATCAAAATCAGAGCTGTGGAATCAGCATCATTTATATGATGGGGTGAGCAGTCAATCCATCAAGGGTCTGGCGTTAGGATTGTAATTTATTTATAAGTAGCTTTGAAGGTAAATGGTCACCTTATCGGGTAAGATATTGGCAGGTTTACAAAGCCTGATAATACTCTCAATGTCATTTTCAATATTTAGAAAAGCTGTTTGAAATTTAAAATGTAGGTGGCAAGGTCAATGACTGATACAATAAGAGCAGTTTCCTGTTAATAACTAACAAAGTGGAATTGGTGTTGAACTAGGTGATAAAGAGGAGACTCCAGGATACTTGCCATTTTGTTCTGGACTTCCCAAAGAAGCTTATTTATTAGTGTCACAAGTACTCTACATTAACACTGCAATGAAGCTACTGTGAAAATCCTCTGGTCGCCACACTTCGGCGCCTGAACAGGTACACTGAGGGAGAATTTAGCATGGCCAATCCACCTAACCAGCACATCTTTTTGGACTGTGGGAGGAAACCGGAGCACCCGGAGGAAACCCACACAGACGCGGGAAGAATGTGCAAACTTCGCACAGACAGTGACCCAAGCCAGGAATTGAACCGAGCCCCTGGCATTGTGAGGGAGCAGCGTTAACCGCTGTGCCACCATGCTGCCCCGGCACCAAATCCTAACCACTAGACCACCTGGGAAGATGCAGGAGCAGCTAATAGTTACTACTCCTGACAGTGCCAACCCCATTGGTGAATGTTGGTTGAGGTGTGCAGCAAATGTTGCAGCTCCGTTGTCTGGATGTCTGCAGACCCATATCCAGATCTGTACAGCCACTGCCAGTTCGGCATGTCTCTGTCAGTTGGAGGAAACTGGCACACACATGCATTTTGCCTCGCGCTACACCTTATCTGCTCCCTCCACTATTCCATCCATCAAACCTTTACAAAATACACAAGTAAACGGATACAAAAACAAACTTTTGTGGTTGCTGGAAATCTGAAATAAAACTGGAAATGAATGCTGGAAATGCTCAACAGATCAGGCAACATCCTGAAGAGAGGAACAGAACATTTCAGGCCAAAGACATCCCATCAGAACTTTGTGTTTCAATGTTAACCCTGTTTCTCTCTCCACAGATGCTATCTGACTGACAGAGCATATTTTTATTCAGTGAACAGATTCCTTTTTTTTATTCCTTCGTGGGACATGGGTGTTGCTGACTGGCCAGCATTTATTGTCCATCCCTAGTTGCTCTTGGAGGGCAGTTGAGAGTCAACCACATTGCTGTGGCTCTGGAGTCACATGTAGGCCAGACTGGGTAAGGACGATTTCCTCCCCGAAAGGACATTAGTGAACCAGATGGGTTTTTCCGACAATGGTTCCATGGTCATCAGAAGATTCTTAATTCCAGATATTTTTAATTGAATTCAAATTCCACCAGCCGGATTTGAACCTGGGTCCCCAGAACATTAGCTGAATTTCTGGATTAATAGTCTAATGATAATACCACTAAGTCATCACCTCCCCTGAGGATCCCCTGTCCAAATATCATGCATCTACCAGGAAATGACAGTACCAGAACACGTGATATTAACTTCCAGACTACACAAGTGGAAAAAGGAGAAAAATTAAAAAAAAAACACAAGGAAAAAGATGTAAAAGTAACCTTAAATTTCTGCTTTGATTCATATTATAGTGCAGTTCCATCAAAGCCCACCCAAGCACCCCTGCTAAATGATGGAGCTTTATACGTGCATCTTTCTGGAGAATTATGTGGATGTCAAAATTACTTAATCATGAGCTGGACACCCTACTTATTAATAGATGCAAAACAAGGGCAAGAGAGTTACTTCAGGTTAGATGTATTAACCCTGGAGTCAAAACCAACTTTACAATTTGCAAAGTGATCTGGCCAAACAGCACCAATTAAACACTGATTGACCTCAGGGTGTATCTATCTATAGAAATGAGACTCTGCTCTTCAGGGACAGGCCAGCTTAAATATGGGTCTATTGTGCCAACGGAATGATATATTGTGCATCATGTGGGATAATCTTCTTGTCCAAAGCAGTGCATTTGCTGATCAGTGCTCCAGAAAATCTCCTAGCAATGTGATAAAAATAGGTTGCCCATGTGATGTTTGTCACAGCTCAGACACCAAACCTCTTGATTGGCCCGCATGATGTTCGAATGAAGCTGCTAGGGTGAGGAACACCCAACTCAAACATGGGAAAAGTGGCTGAAAAAATTGACACTAAGAAAATACTCAGAAGGTAAAGGAACTACAAATCGAGGAAGATCAGTACGTAAAATGTGGCTACAGAGAAAAGCAAACAAAATATTCAGAATCTTTTGGAAAATCCTTTTAGCAGCAACCTTTTGCCTTCTCAGTGTTAGAATGTAACCGGTGACAGCTTTGTATCGGATGTAATGTGACCAATAATAACAAGCTGCAAGGGTCAGCTGACCCAGTAAACCATGGAACTAATGACAGAACGATATGATGGTCAGCTCACCAGCTGACTCACTAGAAATAAGAACATTTTGGGAATTGTGGGGAGCTTGGATTGGCCCAGGGTGAGGCCCCAAGTTGGAATTATGAAGTTTCTTTATTAAACCCTTTCTTTGATTTATAAGTTGGAGTAAGTTTTATTGTCTGCATTTGAAGAGTTCCTTCTGAAGAGACACTCAGCAACGAGATATCTAATACTTCCAACATTACGGACATAAAAGTGATGTATTATGCAATAACATCTTTATAAAGCAACATTTATCTGATTTTTTGAATATGCTATCAGATCAGCTAATATATATTAAAATGTTCCATTCAGCACATTATTCTGTCAAACTTTAGCATCAAATTTGTATCTCATTTGGAGATAATTGACTCAAACTTCATAAAAAGTAACACGTCACAATTAAATAGTTTTATCATGTGCCAAACAGCAAGAAGCAAATAGGAATGAAAAGCATCCGAGTTGGAAAAGAAACTACAAGTTAAAAAATGACCTGTCTCAGAGTAATGACTGTGAGAAAGAGGCTGAACAACCAGTTAATTTTACACAGCTTTTCAAATTCTTTTTTGTTGCTAATCTGCTTCTCCATCAAGCTGTAATTTTAATTCTGAAAGGCTTGGAAGATAATAGTAAGAAAAAAGAACTTTCATTCATACGTTCACGACTTCAAGACATCCAAAAGAGCTGAATCCCAACGATGAGGTGAGAGTGACAGCCCCTGACATCAAGGCCTCATTCGACCAAGTGTGGCATCAAGGAGCCCTAACGAAACTGGAATCAATGGGTATCTGCTGGTTGGAGTAGCACCTGGCACATAGGAAGATGCTTGTGGTTTTGAAGGGTCAGTCATCTCAGCTCCAGGACATCTCTGCAGGAGTCCATCAGGGTAGTGTCCTAGGTCTAACCATCATTGTTTCATCAATGACCTTCCCTCCATCATAAGGTCAGATATGTGGATGTTCACCGATGATTGCACAATGTTCAGCACCATTCGCGACTCCTCAGATACTGAAGCAGTCCATGTTCAAATGCAACAAGTCTGGACAATATCCAGGCTTGGACTGACAAGTGCCAAGTAACATTCGTGCCATACAAATGCCATGCAATGACCACCACCCCTTGACATTCAATGGTGTTACCATTACTGAATCCCCCGTCAACATCTTTGGGGTTACCACTGACCAGAAACTCAACTGGACTCACCACATAAACACAGTGGTTACAAGAGCAAGTCAGAGGCTAGGAATACTACAGCGAGTAACTCACCTCCTGACTCTCCAAAACCTGTCCACCATCTACAAGGCACAAGTCAGGAGTATGGTGGAAAACTCCCCAATTGCCTGAATGGGTGCAGCTCCAACAACACTCAAGAAGCTTGACACCAGGACAAAGCAGCCCGCTTGATTGGCACCACATCCACAAACATCCATTCCCTCCTCCACCGACGCTCAGTAGCAGCAGTGTGTACTATCTACAAGATGCACTACAGCAATTCACCAAAGATCCTTAGACAGCACCTTCCAAACCTACAAACACTTCCACCTGGAAGGACAAGAGCAGCAGATACATGGGAACACCACCACCTGCAGGTTCCCCTACAAGCCACTCGCCATCCTCATTTGAAAACATATCGCTGTTCCTTTGTAATCACTGGGACAAAATCCTGGAATTCCCTCCCTAATGGCATTGTGGGTCAACCCACAGAACATGGATGGCAACGATTCAAAAAGGCAGTTCATCATCACCTTCTCAAGGGCAACGAGGGATGGGCAATAAATGGTGGCCAGCCAGCGATGCCCATGTCCCACAAATGATTTTTAAAAAAGCACCTCATGGCCAATTAATGACTTTTTTAAAGCATAATCACTGGTATCCCAACCTAAACAGGCAGACAGGACTTTGGTTTAACATCTTAACTGAAAGATGACACCTCCAAGAGAATAGCACTCCCTCGGCACTGCCCACCGGGCACCCTACACTGAGGTGTCAGCCACGGTACAGTGTGTAAATCTTGCAGTGTGGCTGGAGCCTGGTGATAGCATGGAGTTGGGAACTGGAAAGCAATGACTGCTGAGCAGTGGAGCGGAAGTGCCATTGCCATTTCCAGCTCTGGGTCTTTTCAGTGGGATGTAAGGGGGGGGTGCGGATCAGCTGCTGTTTAGAAGTTGCAGCCACCATTCTGGGAATGAGGATTTCAGAGCTTCTGCAATTTGTAGCAAAGTGACCAAAGGTGAGTGAAAATGGCATCACCTCCTTTACCATTATGGTGAAATGCTGTGGCCTGAGTGAAATCAGTGTATACTGAAGTGATTAATGACAATGCTGCGATCAAGGCCCAGGAGAGGGGCGCACAGTGCCTTTGTGGGCCCCTGCTCGGACAGTACAGTCCCCTCTCTCAAATGGCCGCCTGTTCGCCTCAACACGTTTGCAGACAAGTGTGCAGTGGGCACTCCGCTCTGTGCAGAGTTCTGCAGGAGAAATGGTTATTGGAGGACGAGCCTGTGCTGCCACTGTTTTATAGCCAGGGTGCATTCTGGGTGATGTGATCCACTCCCCCCCCCCGCCCGGCTGCACCTCACCCTCCCACTCCTCTTCAGTGCCAAAATCTCCAAATGTCCTGAGCTACTCCCTCCCAAAGAAACAATCCACACACCAAGCCAGGAGAGGAGGAAATCCCCGACTGAAAGGCAACCCGCTTCCGACTCCCACTTTTGTGTGAATTCTGGTGAGGCCAGCTTGGAGTGTGCACCGTCTGAATGAATGCAATGTCTTCATAAGTTTAAACTACCTCCTTAGCTTGGCTCCAGTCCCAACCCCTTCCCTGGTGACAAGCACTGGGGCCTCCACTGTCTCTCCTTAGCTTTGCTTCCTGAACAAAAAGGTAAAAGAGGTTTTTGTTGGCCTTGCTGCTTGACACTTTTTAAGGTCATTTATTGCTAGTGTTGTGCCAAACAAGATCTCAGGCAGCTGTTGCTGGGTTTCTTCCTGGAGAATAGTGACAGACTCAGAAAAAATCTGATGGCTGGGCTAGAAAATGGTGTTATCTTTTCTCCAATGGAAACAGAAAGTGTTGGCAATGCTTAGCACGCATGGTGGCTTCTGTGCAGAGAGAAACATATATCTATGATCCTGTGTCAGAACTAGCAAAGATAGTGGACTAAAGCATTGCCTCGGTTCCTCTCTCCACAGATGCTGCATGCCTTGTTGAGTATTTCCAGAATAATCTATTTTAGATTTTAGATTTCCAGCATCTGCATTACTTTTCTCTGCTGTTTTATGCTTCAGGCTGGGCATTTAAGTGTATTAAGTTTCAATTTGAAATGAAAAAGTATTTATCACTCAATGCAAAGTGTATTTTTTCTGTTAGCAAAGCCCACTTGTGTGGATAGAAATAGCAGATTATTGCAGATGAATTGGTTGGCGCTAACTTACTGAAAGGTTTTGCGATTTTTAAACTTTAAAGTGAAATTAGGAGTCATGTGCCAATAGAAAATGCCACAATTAGTTCAAGATATTCTCATTTGTACATGGGATTGTTGTTTGCGGTGCTTGTGAGGTTCAGCTCCTTTGGATGTTGCTGTCCAGACATTGCAGAGGGCCAGGTTGAAAGGAGCGTAGCTGCTTGTATGGTATGAATAACCAAGTTGTGTGCAATTGTCTGACAAAACTGCATTGTAAAGTGAATACTGAAACCTGCACTTTCAATGGGCTTTATAAATAGAGGCGTAGAGTATAAACACCAATATGTTTTACTAAACTTATTTAAAATAGGTCAACACCACTGTGACCTGGTCCCCAAACCTGGGCATCCAACACGTGTGAGTGGTTGGGGGAGGAGGGGTGTAAAACTGGCCTGGAAACAGAAAAAGTGATTGCAAGGTTGTTACTTCTGACAATCACCAAGCTGTGAAGTGAAAGAACATTACATTCAAAAGTGGAAAAGTCTTTATATGCATTGGAATAGATTATCCACTGGATAATGTGCTGTTTGGCATTTTATAATATCGAAATGAAAGCAGAGTGTGAGATCCAGAACTTTTTTTTCAGTCTCTCCCCATGCTTTCATTCATTCTGTGCAGAAGAGCACAAACATCTGTTTGGAGTCTTGAAAGCATTAACTGATGTTGGAGCTTTCATTCAATCTTTTCAGAAGAACTCAGCCATCTGTTTGTCTGTTTAAAAGCTCTGAAGTTTATTTATTTGAAGTCTATTTATTAGTCACAAGTAAAGCTTACATTAACACTGCAATGAAGTTGTTGTGAAATTCCCCTAGTCGCCTGCTCCGACCAATGCACCTAACTAGCATGTCTTTCAGTCTGTGGGGGGAAATCGGAGCACCCAGAGGAAACTCACGCAGACACGGGGAGAACATGCAAATTCCACACAGACAGTGACCCAAGCCGGGAATCGAACCTAGGTCCCTGGCGCTGTGAGGCAGATGTGTTAACCACTGTGCCACCCTTACAGATGGTTGGAGCATTGGCTACCTACAAATGGAATAATGAATTCTGTACTCCAAGGTTTCTTTAGTTGTCTTGAGGAATATGAGTTTGATAGCTTGGCTGCCTTTCAATGTACTAATGTATTCTGCATTGTAGGGTTTCTTTACAAAGCTGTTCAGCAGAATGCAAGCTTGATGCATCGACAGCTTGATAGACTTCTCAAAGAGGATAATAGTTTTTCAATGGCATATTCAGTGATGTTTGTTTATTTTGACTGGCTTTTGAACTTGTCAAAGAGTTCTAAATGTTATTAGAAAATGACTGAATTCTGTTATAAAGTGAACATCGGATAACTGGGTCGGGGGGGGGGAGGGAGTGAGGTGGATTGGGGGTGAGTAGATAGGGGTAGCTGATTGAAGTGATGGGGTAGGGGTGGTGAAGTGAGTAGGCGTTTATTGGGGAGGGTGATGTGGGTAAGGTGGTAGACAGGGCCCAGGAGAGCGGGGAGAGTAGACAGTGCCAAACAACAGGGCCAGGAGCTAAGAGTTTCTCATCATTCACACTGAATAGTCAGAACCACAGACTGGGTTCAGAAAATCGGAACCAGAGAGTTCTGATCTTTTTAAAGCCAGTCTGTCAGTGTCAATTTCACTGAGATACTGCACTGCTGCTTCTGATCTTTGGGCAGCTTCATGGGTCCAATTTTCCTTTCTGAAAAGCCAGCCAGAAAACCGAAGCTGCCTGAAGGTCAATAGCAGCGCAGTAATCGTCAGGAGTGTGTTTGTACTTTATAAATGCTCAGTGAATTCCCTGCAATTTTATAACCAATGAGATGTTGTTTATGTGTGTGTGTACGCATGTGTGTATTTGTGCAGGCGCGTGTGTGTGTGCATAAGTGTGTGTGTGTATGTTTGTGTGTATGCTCGGGGTTTGAGGCAGGTTGGGAGTTGGTGGGTGGTTAGGATGATTGATAGTGTGGGTTGAAGGATGTTGGAGGGGAGGATGGAGTGGGTTGGGGAGAGGTTAGAGGGGGAGTTGGGGGAAGGTTGCAATGGGGGCTAAGGGGCATTGAGGAAGGTTGCAGGGAGTTTGCTGGAGTTTTGAATGAAGGTTGGGAAAGTTGGTGGTTGGGGGAGGATGGAAGGGAAGTTGGGAGGGAGGTTTGAGTGTGGGTTGGGGAGATTAGAGGGGACTTTGGGGAGGTTAATGGGGATTCAAAAAAGCATTTGGAGTACTGCGTCCAGTTCTGGTCACCGCACTACCAGAAGGACGTGGAGGCATTGGAGAGAGTGCAGAGAAGGTTTACCAGGATGTTGCCTGGTATGGAGGGTCTTAGCTATGAGGAGAGATTGGGTAGACTGGGGTTGTTCTCCTTGGAAAGACGGAGAATGAGGGGAGATCTAATAGAGGTATACAAGATTATGAAGGGTATAGATAGGGTGAACAGTGGGAAGCTTTTTCCCAGGTCGGAGGTGACGATCACGAGGGGTCACGGGCTCAAGCTGAGAGGGGCGAAGTATAACTCAGACATCAGAGGGACGTTTTTTACACAGAGGGTGGTGGGGGCCTGGAATGCACTGCCAAGTAGGGTGGTGGAGGCAGGCACGCTGACATCGTTTAAGACTTACCTGGATAGTCACATGAGCAGCCTGGGAATGGAGGGATACAAACGATTGGTCTAGTTGGACCAAGGAGCGGCACAGGCTTGGAGGGCCGAAGAGCCTGTTTCCTGTGCTGTACTGTTCTTTGTTCTTTGTTCTTTGTTGGGGAGGTTTAAGTGCGGGTTGGAGAAGTTATAGATGGGGTTGGGGAAGGTTGGGAGAGTTTGGAGGCGGGGTTGGGTGAGGTATCGAAACATTGTGAGAAAGTTGCATAATCAATATTGAAAACATGTTGTAGTGCGATGCAGCAATCAGCAGAGTCTTCAGACTTGCTGATCAAGAAAACATAGATACAATAATGCACCATTTAGTCTTTGTTCACTGTCCTCTTAAAGGTTGTGTTGGGATTCACCCTACAGTATAAATATCTCCCACTTTCTATGCCTTTTAGCTTTGACAAAGGGTCATCTGGTCTCAAAACGTCAGCTCTTTTCTCTCCTTAAAGATGCTGCCAGACTTGCTCAGATTTTCCAGCATTTTCTCTTTTGGTATTCAGAAAATGCAACCTCTCAGATATCAATGGATTGAAGAGAGAATGATTTTTTAACACTCACATTTGCTGTGCTATCCATTAACAATCCTATTGAAACTGGTGTCTATTTTATGATTATAAGGATGAATAAGTTTTCTTTTAAGAAGTGTTAGTTGTTACATGGCCTTTATACTCAAAATTCATAATCTTAATAAATCTTTTTCCAAATTCATGTGCAACAATTTGCATGAGTTACTTTTACAAGGAGATAGTTACATATTGAAGAAGGATTCTACCTTCAAAATTACCATCATATGAAATGGCCTGATCACCTCATCACAGACAATTTGCTGAATGAATATTAAATTCTTACAACTAGCATCTGTAGGCAAAATGCAGTGTCAAAAATGATTATTAATCGTGCTTCATGTGTTAGATTATACTGCGATATGCATGCATTATCTCTTTAATTCAGGTATTGTTCCGAAAAGATAAATCACCTTTAACCCATCAAGCTTTAAAGAAGCAATTTAGGATTGAGCAGCTTAATGTGATAAGGTGGATGTGGTGAGCATTTCAGCTGAGATTCTATTAGTTCAAGATTTTTTTTCCCTTTTTTTGCCTTTCATTTTCATGAATATATTTTTCACAATGAATGGTACTGTGATAATGATGCAACAGGCATATTACACAATGTTACCGTCCATCTCAAAAGGTTAATGTCTGAACACAGAGATGATGAGCTGGGAATGTGTAAATAACAGTAATGCACAATCCTATTACAATATAATTTGACTATTAAGTCTATGAACTCACTAAAGTTTATTGAACCCAGCAGTGCACCAAACTGTGCGCACATCTGGCATTTCATCTGGTGCACATACTGAAGCAGAAATGTCACATGTACAGGGCAGCAAAGAATCTTATTAATTCCCTTAATTTACATATAAAATGTATCAAAAAAAAGTATTTATATGCAAGGTTTGGTCAACACAGACATTTCTGTTTCCTTCCAGCGGGGTTGGATAATGCAAAAGATGCTTTAAATCAAAGCAAAGCCATGGCAAAGCTCGTTATTTGGTTAACAATATGTAATTATGAAATTACTTAACAATAAATCTCTGCTCATTGATGTCTTCATTCTTTAAATTGAGTTCTCTTCCACAAAATTATGGGTCGCAGCCAACTAATTTACAACTCAAGGAATGTACAGTTAGCACCTTCAAATCACTCCTGAATTCAAACCTCATGTGTTGCATCATTTGACTCTGCGTTATGTGCCCTCTGTAAGACCTACTCTGCCCATTTCTTATTTAATTTTGTCCTGATGTAAAACAAAACGTCAAGGCCTGGGTTCAAAGACTGAAAGCCAAATAGCTTGTAAAGATGCACTTTCACAGATTTCAGTAATGAACACAAAAGGTACTTATTTATTTATAAGAATTGTACAGCTTGCCTCATGGCTGTAGCCAACTCCCAAATTGTCTCTTTGTCTAAGAGAGCTCCACCTCCTGGGGTGATTCCCTTCTTTGAATCCCAATTGGTCACACAGGCCACATGACTCTTACTCTACTGTATTTTCCTTAATGGGACAAGCACCACATTCCTCCCCCTTTTAAGTCCTTTATACAATTTCCAATAGCCAGTTCACTCAGTCCTAACTATTAACTAAACATTATATGCATGAGTTGGACAATTATAAATTGAGTCTTTGGAGGGTGTGTGTGTGTGTGTGTGGGGGGGGGGGGGGGGGGCGGGGTGCGGGGTGCGGTTCTGTTCCTTGTCCAACAGCATAATTCTGTTGCCTCAGATATTTCCACAGGATCAATGTTAACAGAAACTGCAATAACGGGTGCCTTTTCTGGCACAGGCGGTTCATCACTATTTGCTTCCTTGGAGACATCAGTTATGTCTATAACAGGCTGATCAGGTACTTTGGTAGTTACAGGTTCGAAACATTTCTTGATGGCAACACTGACTGCTGGAGTATCCCTCTACTCAAGTGGTCCACATGTTTATGAATGATCTGTCTCTCCATGTCCCACACTCTATGCAAAATATGTTATCCAGCTCCCACACCATGAGCTCTTATTTTGTGTAGTAACCTTTGACGTGATGCCTTAATGAAGGCCATTTGGAAATCCAAGTACACCACATCTACCGGTTCTCCCTTATCCGCCTTGCTTGTTAATTCCTCAAAGAACTCTAATAAGTGAGTCAAATGTGATTTCCCTTTCACAAAACCATGTTGACTGAATGATTGTATTATGATTTTCTAAATGTCCTGCTACTACGTCATAAATAAAGTTAATATGAAAGGGGTTGGTTTTTGAGACAATAAATTCCAGGGATCCAAATTGATCCACTACAAACTTTCTCATGTATACGGCTTCATTTACCATAAATGATCACATTATACTATGTGAATCATGGCTTGTTTTCTGATTACTTTGTTTGGCTTCTAACCTCCCTGCCAAATTTGGAAACATGAAGCTCAGTCTCATTCTTAGATGACACTTTGATTCGCAGTTCTGCAGGTGGAACTCCTGTTGTTGCATGTGGAGTGGTACAATAGCTAAGGAGGAATCATGAGATTTTGGTCTCCAAGGTTCTCCCTGATAGTTTCTTTCGGCCAGACCTGAAAGTTTGGCATGTCCTCTTGATTAGTCCATTTGATGTTGGGTGGTAAGGTGCAGTTCTAATGCGTTTAATGTGATTGTCAAGAACCCTGGGCCTGATGGTTTGCATCTTAGGGTCTGAAAAGAAGTGGCACAAAAAGACTAGATGCTTTGGTTGTGATCTTCCAAAATTGTCTAGACTCTAGAAAGGTTCCAGGAGATTAGAAAGTCACAAATGCAAAGGAAGGAGACAGAAAGCAAGAAACTATAGACCAGTTAGCTTAACATCTGTCATAGGGAAAATGCTAGAATACTTTATTTATGATGTAGTAGCAGGACATTTAGAAAATCATAACACAATCAGACAGTCAACATGTTTTTGTGAAAGGGAAATCACACTTGACTCACTTATTAGAGTTCTTTGAGGAATTAACAAGCAAGGCGGATAAGGGAGAACCGGTAGATGTGGTGTACTTGGATTTCCAAATGGCCTTCATTAAGGCATCACGTCAAAGGTTACTACACAAAATAAGAGCTCATGGTGTGGGAGCTGGATAACATATTTGCATGGAGTGTGGGAGGTGGATAACATTCATCTGGAGAGAAGATTGGTTAGCTACCAGGAAGCAGAGAGTAAGGATAAATGGGTAATTTTTGGGTTGGCAAGATGGGATTAGTGTCGGGATCTTAATTCTTTATAATCTATATCAATGATCTGAATGAAGCAATCAAATGTATGGCCACTAAATTTGCTGATGACGAAAAGATAGGTAGGAAAGCAAGTTGTCAAGAGGACATAAAGGTTCTACAAAGGGATTTAGATGGGTTTAGTGAGTGGAGGGAAAATTGGCAGATAGAGTGCAATGTGGGAAAATGTGAATCTGTTCACTTTGGCAGGAAGAATAGAAAAACAGTATATTATTTGAATGGAGAGAGATTACAGAACTGTGGTACAGAAGGGTCTGGGTGTCCTAGTACATGAAGCACAAAAAGTTAGTATGCAGATAGTATGCAGCATGCAACAGTGCAAGTAATTAGGAAGGCAAATTAAATGTTGGTATTTACTGCAAGGAAGGTCAAATATAAAAGTGGGGAAGTTTGCTATTGCTTCTGGAGTATTTTGGGTGAACAATTCTGGTCTCCAGTAGTTAAGAGAAGGTTCACTTGATGAATTGCTGGGATGAAAGGGTTATCTTATGAGGAAAAGTTGAGTGGGTTGGTCCTATACGATTAGAACAATGAAAAGTGAAATATAAAAGATTCTGAGGGGAGCTAACAGGATGGATGCTGAGCGGATGTTTCCCCTTGTGAGGCGTCAAGAATTAGGGGACACAGTTGAAAAATTAGAGGTCTTCCATTTAAAACTGAGATGAGGAGAAATCTTTCTCTTCTCAGATTTAGTCTGAGGAATTCACTTTCCCAGAGAGCAATTGACGCTGGGTCATTGATCCAAGGCAGAGTTAGATAGATCTTTGATCTACAAGGGAATAAAGAGTTATGGGGGAGCAGACAGGAAAGTGGAGTTGAGACCACAATCAGATCAGGCATAACCTTAATGAATGGCGATGCAGTCTCAGGGGGCTAAGTGGTCTATTCCTGCTTCTAATTCTTGTGTTCCTCCATAACGAATGGTGAGCTAAAATGAATCTGTTTTAGTGATGGTGGTCGAGGGATGAATGTTGGCCAGGCCACTGGGAATAATAACCACTCTTCTTTGAATTATACAATTTTTTGCACCCGCTTGAGAGGGTACATCAGGCCTCAGTTCAACGTCCCAGCTGGGAAACAACACATCCAACAATGCAGCAGTCCTTCGGTAAGACCGAGAATATGTATTCTGAAGTACGTTGTGAACAGACAAAGTATTGATTCAGAGGCGAGAGTGCTACGCTGAGCGAGAGCTGATGCTACAGCGAGAAATCTGTTTTATTTTTTTCTTGGTCCCACAATGCCTTGAAATAAGTTTTAAAAAATCTGTTTGAAACAGATTCAACAATGCAGGCACTATTCCAAGCTTTGACTCAAAAAAAAAAACAGCACCTCAGAAATAGCACTTAATTTGTCTTCAATAATTGAACCTGAATCGTCTTCTAATTTTCTTAGTGACTGCAGTGTCATTTCACACAGCACTTGTCGAAAGTCATTGTTCTAAGCGGCCTGAATGGTAGAAAACAGGGAGTGCTATTTTATACAGTCAGCTTTTTGGCACGTATTGAAGGACAAAGATTATATGCAGGAAGGCGGTGCAAAAGGCTACTAGAACTCCCTGACTGAGGCCCCGTGCTCATCTCCTAGGCAACAACAGGCAGGAACACAGACCTGTTAAATGGAAGATGTCAATTACAAAAGCTATGCAGATACTGCAGGGGTAGATTCAGCGACAAAATGGGCCTTATGTTCAAAACCACTGACAAACAACATTGGTATTTAACACAGAGTACCAGGTCAGCAGATGTCAGGTTAAACGAAATATCATTTCCCAGCCAATCACCCATTTATCAAAGTTGCCTTGCAAGCCTTCTGCAATCTATTTGAAAATCAAAGATATGGTCGACGCACAAGAATGCAGCAAAGCATTTCCTTACAGTTGGAATATTGGTCACATCCAGAGGTTGGATAATACTTGTCCAAAGGAAGCAAGAGTGTAGAAAATGGCTGAAAAGTCTTCTCGCAGCTTGTGTGGCTGCAGAACCTTCACTTTCTCTTGCATGTTTGTTTGCCAATCCCACAATGAACTATCCAGCTTCATTTATTCAGTACTTCATTTTCACCATTAGTGTGGAAAAATTGACAGAAGATAGTTGCCGTTTTAATTCATTTGGACCCTGAGAAATAGCTCTGTGAAAGCACGTCAAATCTCATGAATAAAATAATATACGTAATCATGTGGATTTGTGCGTGAGCCACTTTGCTTGGCTGCTGTTTGCTTTATTGAAAGTCACCAGCCAGTGGGTTTAAAATCATTGAATTCTGACAGAGCTAAATAACAGGGAATTCATCCAATTAAAATCTACATTGTCCTCCGTGTCAGGTGTCACTAAATTCAAATTATATCAACATTTCCTTCCCACTTGACAATTAGCCTCACACATGAAGTAAAAGGGTGTTGGCAATAATACCTCACTTAATAAAGCTAAAGGATACCGTCATTATTTCTTCAAGTTCATCGTCACTCAATTATATACAGTCACTCCCTTACATATGCAGTATTGTTGCTGTGGAATTAACAGTGTTACTCTATGGCCGGATTCTCTGACCTCCTCAGCGGCTGGGATTCTCCAGTCCCTCTGCTGAGCGCCAAATTCTCCGTTCTCACTGGCAGCGGTAGCAGGGCATGTGAGACCAGAGAATTCTGGCTCATGTATTGAAGTCCTAGGTATAACAATGTTATCATATGGGTTTCATCAGCTAAACCTTCAAAGAATGGAAGGTGGATTTGCACAGAAAATTATTAACAGATGTTGAATCAAAATGACTGCAGAGTTACATTTCTGCCAAATTTTCAAACACCACTTAGCCAGCTTTCTATACAGCTCGAGGTCTCCTTGTAGGAAGTTGAGGGATGACTTATTTGAACTTGGACCAAGAAAATTCCTTCTAAATTTAAACTAATGCATTAAGTTGACCATTTAAAACAACAACACAGGCTCAGAGAATTTAGTGTTAATACACAAAAGATGAATTTATTAAAGTCCTACTTTTATTCAGGATTAGATGGTGGAACAGTTAGCAACATTGCTCTGAAAAAGAATTGGACTCAAAACCATTGTGAGTCCAAGAAACAAAATTCTGATGGCTATAAGGAATTCTACATACAACATAAAATAGAAAATCTCAAAGCTATTAAAATGTAGTTGCTAAATTCCCCTCTTTAGGATAAGTAGCAATGGCGCAAAACATCTAAACGACTCTCTGACCCAACCTGTCTTATTTTCCTTGATCAATTTTAATTTGGCCACAGTTCACTGGGCACCTATAATAATATGGAATGATGAACAACTTGAGGTCCAATTCCTTTCAATGGAATCTAATTCCAGTTCCACCTCATGTTAGTTTGTGAACTGGAACCCTTTGTAATGCATACCTCCAATTGTCCTCATGGCTGTGTATTCCACAATAACAAAACGGACTCACTATCACATCTCATTGCTGGGGTAATGTCATCCAAACAATATCTTTTAAATATATTATGACTAAGGGTCACAACAAAGCACCAACTGTTCTTTTCCTTCTTTAAGATAATGATCAAGGGCAGAATTCTCCCATTTTGAGATGAAGCGCAGTAGCAGGCGGCTTCAATGTTGCCTTTCCTGCTGTCCAGAATGGTTTATATTTGATTTGATTCATTATTGTCCTTTGTATTAGTATACGATGAAAAGTATTGTTTCTTGCGTACGCTACAGATAAAGCATACTGTACATAGAGAAGGAAAGGAGAGAGTGAAGAATGTAGTGTTACAGTCAGAGCTAGGGTGTAGAGAAAACTCAATTTAGCATAAGGTAGGTCCATTCAAAAGTCTGATGGCAGCAGGGAAGAAACTGTTTGAGTCGGTTGGTATGTGATCTCAGATTTTTGTATCTTTTTCCCGATGGAAGAAGGTGGAAGAGAGTATGTCTGGGGTGCGTGGGGTCTTTGATTATGCTGGCTGCTTTTCTGAGGCAGTGGGAAGTGTAGACAGAGTCAATGGATGGGAGGCTGGTTTGAGTGATGGTCTGGGCTTCATTCACGACCCTTTGTAGTTTCTTGCAGATTGGACAGAGCAGGAGCCATACCAAGCTGTGATACAACCTGAGAGAATGCTTTCTATGGTGCATCTGTAAAAGTTGGTGAGCCGTGCCAGATTCTGTGCTTGGAATCTCATTACTTTGGGCGAGTTCCCCTCCGCCTCTTCTGGTGGGCCTGCAACTCTTTTGTCTGCTGCCCTCAACTAACAGGTTCAAAGGACCAGGCACCATATTTATAGTAAGAAGTCTCACAACACCAGGTTAAAGTCCAACAGGTTTAATGGGTAGCACAAGCTTTCGGAGTGTCGCTCCTTCTTCAGGTGAGTGAGGAGTTGTGTTCACAAACAGGACATATATAGACACAAACTCAATTTATAAAATAATGATGCGAGTCTTTACAGGTAATCAAGTCTTAAAGGTACAGACAATGTGAGTGGAGGGAGGGTTAAGCAGAGGTTAAAGAGATGTGTATTGTCTCCAGCCAGGAGAGTTAGTGAGATTTTGCAAGCCCAGGCAAGTCGTGGGGTTACAGATAGTGTGACATGAACCCAAGATCCCGGTTGAGGCCGTCCTCATGTATATGGAACTTGCCTATCAGTTTCTGCTCAGCAATTCTGCGTTGTTGTGTGTTGTGAAGGCCGCTTGGAGAACACTTACCCAAAGATCACTCACTCACCTGAAGGAGCGACACTCCGTAAGCTTGTGCTACCAAATAAACCTGTTGGACTTTAACCTGGTGTTGTGAGACTTCTTACTGTGCCCAACCCAGTCCAACACCGGCATCTCCACACCACATTTATAGAACAGGTCCAGCACACTCATAACACTCTCTCCACTGACCATGCATGATATCAGTTAGCCAGAGGAAATAGGCGAGCAGCCTCAAGAAGAAGTCTGTTCTATGATTCAAGCCCCCTGCGCCCCCTGAACCATGACCTGCCCATGTCCCACTTGCACCTTCACTCACAATAGCTGAAGTCTTCACTAATCCCCTTCCGATAAACAATGTGGTATCTCTTTGATTCCCTTATTTTTGAGCTTTACATGCAGCCTCGTCAGGGTTCAGTTTCCCTCCCCTCAGTCTTCCTTCTGCCTTCCATTATTCATTTTTCTCTTCCACCTCCTTGTCCCTCTGCCTGCCATCATGAGCCCTCGCCCTTCCCCCACCTCCTTCCTTGCACAGTCCTCCTTCCGCATTGCCACCCTTGCCTTCGTCAGGCCACCCCCCCACCTCACATTGCACTTCCCCCCCCAATTGAACTTCAGACCTTTGTTGTGTTACTGCACGAGTCCCACAGCGCATTGCTATCTAGACAGACTAGTGTGTGGCACCAGGGGGGAAGGAGACCCATATACACCTTAGCGTCTGACTCAGTGACACACAATGGTCAATGGGTCCAGCAGTGAGGCACTATCCATGAAGATCAGCTTGGCATGGAGATGGAGGGACTGATCTGGCCCGATAGAGTAGTGAATAGCGCATGGGGAGCAGTGCAGCACTATGGTACTGTTGCACTCATCTCAAAGTCTCTTGCCAACTGAGGATAGTCTTGTGCACACCACTTTATAGCAATCGGGTTTGATACTGATGTGACTTCCCGCTGGCTTGGTGCAAGATCTGAAAGGCCTGATGGGATACTAGCGAGCAGCTGCTTTAATGAGCATTCATGAGATGCAAATGAATGCAAATGACATTCATGCCACCAGCCAGCGGGAAGACCAACCACTGTCTGGAGAATTGCAACGTGACCTTACGTTCGCGGGTTTCTGACCTTTTGGCTCCTGCTCGATTCTCTGCTGCTGCCCTCCACCACTGTGCATTTCAAACAATTTTCTGTTTTTTAAACCTTCAAACATGAGGCAAGAAATTGTAACTGGCAGCAAAAACAGATGAATGCTCATGGAACATTCTTCGGATCCGTATTTTAATAAAGGCGTTAGAGCCAGAGTAACATTTATCCTGTGTTAACAGAGTTATTCTCCTGTATTGTAAACAAGAATCATCATTGACACAATCCCAAAAAAAGGCTCAAATGCACAAACACATGATTGCAAATTCTGATCTGAGTTCTGCGCTCTCACATTCAGACTCTGTTTGGCAATTCATTATGCTCCTTTTAATTATTCATATCACTCCTCATGTTTCCCATGGACGTTGACTGCTCTAATATGAATACTGTGGCGTCTTCCTTGCTCAGTCCATGATAACCATGCTAAGTAAATTGAAAAAAAAAACGTTATAACCGAATATTACTCCCAAAACAAAATACTGCAAATTTGAAACTAAAGTCAAAATGCTGGAAATGCACAGCAGGTCAGGCAGCATCTATGCAGAGAGAAACCGAATTAATGCTCCAGGTCATTGACTGTTCAGAAGCAGCAAAAATTACAGATGTTACAGGGTTTGAGTACGTACAGATGCAGGGAAAGGAATGGATGGAGGAATGAATAAAAGGGAATGCCTGGGATGGTGTGAAAAGCAAGAGAAATTATCATTTAATCACTGCATATATCTTCTTTGGGAATAAACACCAATAATCACACCAGTAACAAATCCCAAGTGCATACGTATCCAAAATGATCTGATCTGGTGCTTCTAATAGGGTCCAGTTCCATGCTCCACTGACCTGAATAGATTTGGCACAATTTAGTCCATTTTCTAAATTATCAGATTTTTTGATACTGACAATCATTTACCTGAGCGGGGGGAATGTCAGATCTTTCTTCTGAAACAGAGATAGGCTGATCTGTGGGTTCAAGTTCTGACCATTAACTTAAAAGACTGATCATCGGCATGTCTTAGTCATGAGAAATGTAACTCTTTAGTTACTACGGTGTGCAGTTCATGGATCCGTCCTGCAGTGATGAGTATTAAAAGTAGAATGATGTATACTGTGCTAACAGCTTCATGCCAAAATTACCTGACTAAGAGTTAAACTAGGAACAAAGATTTGACAGATGTTGGCCGGAATTTGCTGGTCGTTCACGCCAATGGGATTCTCTGGCAGTGAATGGAGATTTGGCTGAGCACCAAATTCCCCACCCTCGCTTGCAGCAGTGGCAGGGTGTGAACGGACGGAATTTTCTGCACCGACTCCACGACAGAGTATCTTACCTCGGACCTATCCCTATACTCCCACATATTTACCCCGCTAATTCCTCTTCGGAATGTGGGAGGAAACCGGAGCACCTGGAGGAAACCTACGCAGACACGGGGAGAATGTGCAAACTCCACAGTCAGCCGAGGATGGAATCGAACCCAGGTCACTGGCGCTGTGAGGCAGCAGTGCTAACCACTATTCCATCGTGCTACCCAAAGATGAGGAAGTGTTACTTCACTTGGGGGGAGCTTTGGTCATACCCCGTTAGGACCAGTGCATTCAGTTTGAACAATAAAACCTCAGGAAAGTTATGATGACATTGTAAGAGTACATAACAGATTTAACAGACTGATACCCGCTTAGAAGGTTATATTAATGGTATAGGCTCCATAAATATTGGCTTGTACTACCTCAAGTTTAGAAGGTTGAGGGTAATCTAACCAGGCTATTCAAAATGATAAAGGATTAAATATGGTGAAGTATAGAGAAACTATTCCCCTCAGTGAATGAATCCAGAACAAAAGAATGTAATCTTAATATCTGAGCTAGACTGTTTACCAGCAAAATCAATTTGCACCTTTTTATACTAGGGGTAGTGGAAATTTGGAACACATTTATGCAAAGCTATGAATACAGGGGGTTAATTCAAATTTTTAAGGTAGATTATTTTGTTCAGCAAATGTTAAGGTTAGTTTATTAGTCACAATTAAGGCTTACATTAACACTGCAATGAAGTTACTGTGAAATTCCCCTAGTCACCATAGTCCGGCACCTGTTTGGGTCATTGCACCTAACCAGCACGTCTTTCAGAATGTGGGAGGAAATCGGAGCACCCGGAGGAAACCCACGCAGACACAGGGAGAACGTGCAAACTCCACACAGACAGTGACCCAAGCCGAGAATTGAACTCAGGTCCTTGGCGCTGTGAGGCAGCAATGCTAACCACTGTACCACCCCATTGAGGGTTGTGAACAAAGGTGAGAAAATACAGGAGAAGATTGGTGGAATGGTTTGAGGGGCTGAATGGCCCACTCCTGTCCATACATTCCTAGAATAAAACTGATTAAGACCAGCGATTCAGAACATCACTTGCAGTTATACAAAGACATACAATTTGCATTTTGAGATCTATCTTCGGCTGTCTCTTCCTCGTCTCCATGTTGCCCTTTGGTGACATCATCCACAGGTTTTGGAGTCAGCTTCCACATATATAAGAATGACACAAAGCCTTTCCTCTCCATGGTCTGTCTCAGCCTTTCCACTACCTTTGGTTTGACAGACTCTTTACCGAACATCCTATTCACACTTTTTTCCAGTTAAACATTGTTTCACAGACAAATTTTAGGGCCGGAAGATTACAGCCATTCACGTTGGTGGAATTTTCCCATCCTGCTGCAGTGAATGGAGATTTGGCTGGGCACCAAATTCTCCAACTCCGCTGCAGTGGGAGCATATCGTGAATGACCAGTAAGATCGCACCCATAGTGTTTCCTTTTATTTGCCCTTGAAGAATATATGTGTGTGTGGATGTGTGCACTTTCTTAACCTCCGAATGATTGGCTTAAATTTAATAACCCAGCAGCAAGCTTTGGTGAATTTAATAACAAAGAAGGTTATTTCTCACACACTTGCCCTGGAGATTAATAGCTGGAATTTTACCGGCACCTGGGCGGGCAAGGCTCGCAGTACGAAATTCTCCGTTGGCCTCGGGCAGGATTTTACGCGCCTCGCCCAAGCGAGTTCGGAAAATACCGGCTGATGTCTCATTCACGTGATTCAACTGCACTTAAGGGAGATATGGTAGCATAGTGGTAATGTCACTGGGCTAATAATCAAGGGGCCTCGGCTGATGTTCTGGGACATGTGTTCAAATGCCACCATGGCAGCTGGCGGAATTTAAATTCAAGTAAAGAAAAAATCTGCATTTAAAAGCTGAAACTACCATAAATTGTTGTAAAAACCATCTGCTTCACAAATGTCCTTCAGGTAAGTAAATCTGCCATCCTTACCTAGTGTTATGAAGCAGAGTTGGATTCCCCACTCCAAGAACTAACACCAAACCACTCAAAGAGGAGTAACTCCCGTCAATCTGTAAAAGTGAGTGTGAAGTGGTATGATCTGCTCTTTAGCAACTTGTAGTGGTTAAATCAAAATAGCTCACTGACACTCTCACTAAAGTCAACAAGTAACAATTTATTTACCTAGCTAACAGTGAACAAGTTAAGTAATCTATTAACAAACCGAATAAAACATGATTCTAATGGAAAGCTGTTCAGATAAATAAAATTCCCACTTATTAACAAAAAAAAACAGAATTTTAGTCATTCTCTAAATTACAACCAGGTTGTGTGTCTTCCGGAGTAGTCTGGACTTTCTCTGTTGATTCGTTTTTCTTTCTTCCTTCTTTGTTATTTGTTCTTTGGTCCCTTCACTATCGAAATGATGCTTTCTCTTGAGACATAAATGAAGCTAAGAGCTGAACTGAGAGCTGTTACTCTGGCAGTTGCTCTCTGCTGTTGTCCCACTGACCTCTTCTTTTTATACCTGTGATGACATATCAATATCCCCAACAATATGATTGGTCCTCGTTTGCCAAAACCATAAAATTTAATTTTAATAGGTTCTTGGTATCCAAGTGCCTAATTCAAATTGATTGGCTGAATATTTAAAAAATTCAAAAGCCTGAAAACCAGTTGCCTTGGTAACCCTGCTGCTTGGCCTTCCGATACAAATGTTTCATTTTGGATGTTTCATTTTGGGTACTCTATATGTACTTGCATTTTTTTTTACTTTCTAAGCACTGAAAAAGCACCATCTTTTTAAAGGGACTATGCAATCCTTTTTCAGTTCCTTGTTAATGGTAAACTGCAGGATTTTGATGGTGGGGGATTCAGTGATGGCAATGCATTGAATGTCAAAGTGAAATGGTCACATTCTCTCTTATTGGAGATGGTCATTGTCTGGCACATCAGTGGCATGGATGTTACTTGTCATTTATCAGCCCTAGTCTGAAAGTTGTTCAGATCTTGCTGCTAGAGGCATGGACTGCTTCAGTTTCTGAGGAGTCACAAAAAAAGATGCTGAATATTGTGCAATCATCCCCGCTTCTGACCTTATGATGGAAGAAATGTAATTGACGAAGCGGCTGAAGATTGTTGGGCCTAAGACACTATCCTGAGGAACTCCTGCAGTCATATCCTGAGAGGGAGATGATTGGCCCCTAACAACCACAACCAGCTGCTTTTGTGCTAGGTATGACTCCAACCAGTGAAGAGTTTTCTCCCTGATTCCCATTGACTCCAGTTTAGCTAGGCCTCTTTGATGCCACTCTTGGTCAGATGCTGCTTTGATGTCAAGGGCAATCACTCTCACCTCACCTCTGGAGTTCAGCTCTTTTTCCACCTTTGAACTAAAGCTGTAATGTGGTCAGAAGCTGAGTGGCCCTGTCGGATCCCAAACTAAGCATCAGTGAGCAGATTACTGCTGAATAAATGCTGCTGGACAGCACTATCAATGTCCCCTCCCCTCACTTTGCTAGTGATGGAGAGTAGACTGATGGGGCAGTAACTGGCCGGGTTGGATTTGTCCTGCATTTTGTGTACAGGACATAACTGCGAAGTTTTTTTTTCTGGATAGATGCCAATGTTGTAGCTATACTGGAATAGCTTGGCTGAGGGCGCAGCTAGTTTTGGAGCACAAATCTTCAGTAATATTGCTGGAATGTTGTCAGGGCCCAAAGCCTTTGCAGTATCCAGTGCCTTCAGCCGTTTGTTGATATCACATGGAATAAATCAAATTGGCTGAAGATTGGCATCTGTGATGCTGTGGACCTCTGGAGGAGGCCAAGATGGATGATTTGCATACAAATATCCTCTTGAATATTTTGCCTTCTTCAGGAATATTTTGTTACCATTTATTGATAATAAGTGTTACTATACTAATTAGAAAGGAAAACAACATGAAAAAAGATGCATCACTGCCGAATGACTCATTTTGTTTTTAGGTGTACATTACACACAAACACACTTATCATCAGGCATTCGTTTTCCTGACATAAACTAATTATTTAGATCTTGGTGGGCAGAGGACAACTTCAAAGTTGGTGGATGATGCAAAATCTGGAAGCATTATAAACAGTGAGGAAGACAGCGTAGCACTTCAAAAGGACACTGACAAGTTGGTGGAGTGGGAAGATAGGTGGCAGATGAAGTTTAATACAGAGAAGCGTGAGGTGATTTATTTTGTTAGGAAGAACATGGAGAGACAGAATAAAATAAGGGGTACAACTCCAAAGGGTGTGCAAGAGCAGAGGGAACTAGGTCTATATGTGCGTAAGTTTTAAAGGTGGCAGGTCAGGTAGAGAGAACAGAAATAAAGCACACAATATCTGAGGCTTTATCAATTGTGGTATATAGTACAAAAGAATGGAGGTTATGCTGAACTTATACAAGACACTATTTAGATCTTAGCTGGAGTTTTGTGTACAGTTCTGGGTTTCACACTAGGAAGAATATGACTGCATTGGGGAGAGTGCGAAAAACATTTACAAGAATGGTCCCCGGGATGAGAAACTTCAGTTATGAAGGTAGATTGGAGAGGTTGGGACTGTTCGCCTTGGAGAGGAGAAGGCTAAGAGAAGATTTGATAGAGATGTTCAAAATCACGAGGGGTATGACAGAGCAGATAGGGAGAAATGGTTCCTGCTCGTGAAATGATCAAGAATGAGGGGGCTCAGATTTAGTGATTTGCAAAAGAAGGAAATATCATGTGGAAAAAAAACCTTTTCACACAACGAGCGGCTCAGCTCTGGAATGAGCTGTTGGAAGTGTGGTGGAGGCAAGTTCAATTAAGGCATTCAAGAGGGTATTGGATGATTATTGATTAGAAATAATGTGCAGGGTTATGTGGAAAAACCAGGAGAATGGTACTATGCCATAATGTTCATTTGTAGAGTTGGTGCAAACACAATGGGCTGAATGGCCTTCTTCTGCATCATAACAACTCTGCGATTCTGTGATTCAATTCTATGTTCCTTGGTCATCTTCATTACCCACAGCTCACATGAAATTAATGAAGTGCTTCCATTTAATTATCACTAAATTAATATTTCTATTTGTTTACAGAATATATCACACTGAACCAGCACTGACCTGTGCTGATTTTGCAACTTCTTCACAGCTATATGCAGTATAAATGATCCAAAAGTAGGGCTACTTATTTTGCTCATCTATAGTACCATTGGTCTTAATTTATATCATCTGTAGATATGTTTGCAAGTCTCTATGTTGTAATAATATAAATGCTCTCTTAATATAAACAGCAGTCAGTTCTAGCAGAGACTCTGAGTATGTGTGGTTCTTCAGGTATGGAACAGATGAGAGGAACCATAAAGGTAGATGAAGGGGACCTGCAGTAAACAAATGTTGGTAAGTAAATGAACAGCATGAGTGACTTCCTGCAGATATGTTTATACCAGAATCACTGAAACTACTCTTTGTCTTTTCTGCTTTGATTCCATCAGTTGATATTGTACTCAGTGAAATTCTTAATTATTATAAAGTGTTATGGTGTGCACGCAAAGCAGCTTCCTATTTGAATATTATATATTGATGTCTTTAGTAAGTGTGAGCATGTGCGAGTGACGCCATCGGTATCATAGGCTTGCAAGGGTTATTATTGCAATCATGTGGGACCTGTGCTTGGCTGCCGCCAGGTTCTGTGTCCATGCTGTACTGTTTATTTTGTATTTTTGTAAGCAAAGAAAATTAAGACAAGGTTACCATATTAATGTGGCCGGATGGCAACAGCAACAATAACAACGGCAACATCAACTGCGAGGGTAATAGTAACAACAAGAGTCAAGTATGCTGGGAATTTTGGTCAAGTCTTAATTAAGCACAGGTGCAGGTCAGAAAGGCTGCAGTGAGTCGTGACCTGAACTGGGAGATGTGACCTGATACTTCCTGCATTTACCAAATAAGGGTAGTTGTTTGGACTATCGTATAATTCCTGACGCCAAAGTTTCCCATCGTATTCCATATATGGTGAGGCTACATGACCAGCATGCAGTTTGGTATAAAGATTTGGGAGTTGTTTACAAGTAACTCCATTGGATATGATCAAACATTGTGATCAGTTTCCGACGATGTCATTGGCTGAGCGCTAGAGAACTTTCTGGAAGAAGTAGTTTTAGGATAAAAAGAGATGTTTGAGTCTTTGTCTTCAGCGGAAACTCGAGACTCAGCTTCACAAAGTGTGCCCTGAAGAACATCTTCAGAGAAGACAAAGAGACCATGAAGGAAGATCTACATCGGAGAGCATCCTGGCCAGTTCACTCAAACCGGGTAGTATTTGTTTTCAGCCAAAATCTTAGAATTAAAGTTAGAGTGTTAAAGTTAAATGCATTAAAGTGTTGCAACTGCTGTGAGTTTGTATGAGTATTGGTACTTAAAGTATTGAAGAAAGAGAAATATTTAGTTTCAGTGAATTTGAGTTGATTCCTGTCCCTTGGTTTGTCATGCTAAGTACCCAGGAAGAGGTTTACGTTGACAATTGGATAACATTAATGAACACGGAAATGTAACCATAAGGTTAATTCACTAGTAACTGATAAATCTTATCAAACGAAAGTCAAAGCTGAACAGCACTATGACTAAATATTGAGATGTGCCACTTGTTCTGGTGCTGAGTTAAAATAATATCATAGAATCATGGAATGATATGACACAGATGGAGGCCTTTCAGCATGGGTCTGGGTAGATGCTTTGAAAGAGCTATCCAATTACTCCCTTATTTCATCTTTTTTTTCCCAAGACACTAATTTTCTTCAGATCAAGTACTTACCCAATTCTCTTTTGAATGTTACTACAGAAGCTAGTCCCACCATCCATTCAGTTATTGATCCAGAGCACAAAAGATTTTTCCTTGTGTGAACCTCTATTTCATTGTCTGATTACCTTAAATCTGTGTCCTCCGGTTCCTGACCCTGTTGCCACTGGAAACAGTTTCTCTTTATTTATTCGATCAACACTGTTTGTGATATCAAACACTTCTATTGAATCCCCTCTTCTCTGTTCTATGGGGAACAACCCCAGCTTTGTGTGACTGAAGTCCCTGATCCTTCATTCCCACCTAATAAATCTGTTCTGCACCGTATACTCCCAAAGGCATTGACATTGCTCCTGAAATGTGGTGCCCAGAACTCAATAAGTAGTCTCACAAAACCAGGTTAAAGTCCAACAGGTTTATTTGGTAGCACGAGCTTTTGGAGCACTGCCCCTTCATCACCTGATGACCTGGTGTTGAGAGACTACTTACGGTGCCTACCCCAGTCCAACGCCGGCAACTCCACATCATGCCCAGAACTCAAGACAGTCCTCGAACAAATGCGTAATCATTACTTTAGAAAGGCTTAACATAACTTTCTGGCTTTTATACTCTATCCCACCACTAGTAAAGGTGAATATTTTAAAGTTAAAGTTTATTTATTAGTCACAAGTAAGGCTTACATTAATACCACAATGAACTTACTGTGAAATTCCCCTAGTCGCCACATTCCAGTGCCTGTTTGGGCCAATACACCTAACTAGAACCTCTTTCAGGCTGTGGGAGGAAACCAGAGCACCTGGAGGAAACCCATGCAGACACGGGGAGAACTTCACACAGACAGTGACCCAAGCCGGGAATCGAACCCGGGTCCCTGGCGCTCTGAGGCAGCAGTGCTAACCACTGTACCACTTTCTCCACAGGTACTGCATCCTCTCTCCCCAGGGCAATACTTAACTGTGCTCTGGGTTCACTTTACTCCACAGACCTGGTGTAAACTTCACCGATGTGATGACACATCAGCGGGTGGGGGAGGGGGGAAATCCCGCTAATCATATTAAAATATACTTAAATAGAGTTCCCATCATTGCATGGCGGGAACCCCATTACGTCATTGGCGGCAGGGCCAGGGACGACCATGTCGTGAAATCGTGCTGATATGAATCTCATTTTTAACCTCTCATGAGGCGCGCAGTGCCACTTACGCCTGTGGCAAAGGGAGGCGCAAAATCCCAGCCATCACCTCGCCTTGTTCTGCCTTTCAAAATGTATCACCTCACAATTCTCTGTATTAAGTTCCACTTTCCATATGTCTGCCCATTTCACCACTCTGTCCTCTCCTGAAGTCTATCAATATTCTCAATGCAATGCTGACTACATGCCTGAGTTTTCTGGCTTCCATAAACTTTGAAATTAAGCACTATGTACTCAAGTCCAGGTCATTCATATATATTAAGAAGAGCAGTGAACTGAATATTGAATCCTTGACAACATAACATATACCTTCCTCTAGAATCATGAAGTATTATCAAACAGAAGGAGGCTATTTGACCCAATACGTCTCCAGCATATCTCAATTCAGCTAGTCCCATTCCCCTGTCCTTTTCCCATAGCCCTGAAAATGTATTTTATTCAGATCCTTATCCAATTCCCTTTGGAAAGTCACTAATGAGTCTGCCTCTGCCACCTCTTAGGCAATGCATTCCAGATCCTAGCCACTTGCTGCATAATTGCTTTCCCCTCATCTCCAGTTTGAAAAAGTAACTGCTCACCAGTACTCTGCTTTCTGTTCCTTAGCCAAGTTTGTATCCAAACTGCTAATGACTCTTTAATCCCATGGGCTTTAATTTTTCTAACATAGGACCTAGTCAAATATGTTCCTTTCATCCCATGGGTTTTATTTCACGCACTTGAATTAAAAAATATGCATATGACACAACTAAATGTGCACTATTGCTTGGAACTCATTTCCGGAACATATTATCTGTAGTGGATGAGGTCAAAGAGCAACGCAGTTATGGAATATTGTTCTTTATTTCTATATTGAATGTGTCCCCATGGTGTTCTCACACAACTGGACACCTTCGTAGATGGCAAGCAAAGAGAGAGAGGAGCAATGTTGAGTTTTCTTTCTTCCAAGCTTCCTGTACAATCCTGTATCTGACAAAACAGCCGTTAATATATTAGACTCAACTAAATTTCAATGGCAAACATCATGAAGTGAGATTACACCCATGCAGACAATAAACACTCTTTCTTTCAGAATAGTGCAGTGTTACCATTACTTTATTCCGTTTCTGGAAGTATTACAGTTCCCAGTCCAAAAGATGTGCTGGTTAGACGCATTGGCCATGCTAAATTCTCCCTCAGTGTACCCGAACAGGTGCTGGAGTGTGGCGACTAGGGGATTTTCACAGAAACTTCATTGCGGTGTTCATGTAAGCCTACTTGTGACACTAATAAATAAATTTTTTTTAAAAATTAAATTAATTTCAACATAATGCACATTCATGTTGTCTATGGGGCAGAGGAGCATCTCCGCAACATTCGTAGGATAAAGCATTAAACAGGTGAACTCATCTTGCCAGCCGGTGCCTCCGTTTAGAAGTGTGGACTTCCAAAATGATCATTCAGAGAACAACAGGAAGCCACATGCAAGAGACAATGGACGGATATCTGAAAAAAGGTGTTCGAATTGAAATCAGCTTCTGTCAGCTGTGGGTTACTTGAGTCAGAACATTGTGCGTAAATCTTTACGCCGGCATACCAGGGCAGTACTGAGGGAGCACTACATTGTTGGAGGTACAATCATTCGGAGGTGATGTTAAATGGAGGCCTTGTTTGCTCTCTCAGGTGGAAGTAAAAAATCCCGACACAATTTTGAATGAACATAGGCCTCAAGATAGGGATAAAGGCAAAATACTGCGGATGCTGGAATCTGAAACAAAAACAGAAAATGCTGGAAAATCTCAGGATGACCCTGCGGTCATTTTCTGTTTTTGCCTCAAGATAGGGATTTTGCTATATGTGTCGGTAGCCGCCAATACCAAAGTAGTTTACAGATATCATTTGCTCGAGTACTTCAGTTTACTGGCTAGGACAAAGAGCAGCGTAGTAAATATTTTGTTTTGGGTCTAGATAGAGTTTCTTTAGGGTTTGCCTATTACACTAAGAATGCTACCATAGACTGCTACATGTACAAATTATTCTTGTTTATTTACAGATATTGTAAATTTCATTACTCGTACACAAGGTAATATTCTGCTTCCCACCAGATCTCAGTCTCGTAGTCATGTGGCATTGCATTATGATGAACTGTGTACCAGAATGCTGTCCATATGGCATATTACCATATTTTCAGAGTCTGAGACATTGTCCTTTGGAATATATCAGGTGCAGAAGCAATTCTGAATGGCAGCCTGTTAAACAATAATGACCAAACGGGGGGATAAAAGCAGTTAGCAATCTGGATTCTATGTCTAGAGGAACCTGCCAAAAGCTGCTGTTAACATCCAATTCTGTAAAGAGGGTGCTCCTTGCTAATTTGGTGAGACTTTCATCCACTGATGCCATCCGGTGGACTTCGAAACTTCACTCCTGACTACCTCTCTAGACTCTCATCAGCAATTTCATCATCCTTTAAAATGAGCCTCAGCTACAAACATACTTCTCTGCTCCATAATGATACTACCTGGTTCTGTAGAACATACAAAGGTTCTATACTTTCTCTGTCTTGTATCTTAATCCCAAGCTGGGCATTATTTCTGCTTGAGCATCTGAGAGCGTCTCAAGATGGCACCTGGTGTGCGTTGTCCTGGTTTTGTGGGCTCCTGTTTCACTGTACTCTCTCTTTATTTTGTCCAACATATTTGGTTGGCATCACTAATTCTTTTTCCAAGAGACAACACTTTCCCCATGAACAGCTGCTCTGTTTAGCTTCCTAAGCTCGGTCTTTCGCACTATTTGTACTGCTTTTGAGGGAGGTAAATCTTCCCGTTTGCAAATGGTCTGATAGGGTTACATCTAAGACCCCAATCACCATATGATTGCATATTAATTCATCTCTGAGGATTTTGCAGATGCAATTCTCCACGAGTCTCTACAGGTCATTTATAAATGAGTCCATGAATTTGCCCGACTTTGCCTGCCCTTATTAAATTTTGCTTGCTCAGTGATCACATTTGTTTGAACACTGAAGTATGAATTGAATACCTGGAGGACTTCCTCATAGGAGCTCAAGCCCCATCAACACCTTGTCTTGCAATAACATCTTATTTGGCTCCTACTACATAGAATAAAACTGACCTGATCCTGCTTGTCTTTCTTATGCAAAACTGAAGCTGTTCTGTATCTGGAGAATCTCTTCCTCCAATTATTGAACCTGTTGCGAGCTTCAAACACTTTGGACTGTTTCTGGAAGTGGCAATGTAGACTCCATGCTTTAGACCGGATGCTCTGGATCTGTTGCAACTTAAGTAGTTTGGCTGCTTTTTTTTTCATTCATTTTAAGGGATGTGGGAGTCGCTGGCTAGGCCAGCATTTATTGCTCATCCCTAGTTGCCCTTTGGAAGATGTTGGAGACTGCCTTCTCGATCCGTTGCAGTCCCTGAGATGTAGCTACACCCACAGGGCTGTTAGGGAGGTACCTGCTGCCCTTTTCATAGAATCCCTACAGTGCAGAAGGAGGCCATTCGGCCCATCAAGCGTACACTGACAACAATCCCACCCAGACCCTATCCCCATAACCCCACAAATGTATCCTGCTAATCCCCCTGACACTAAGGGGCAATTTAGCATGGCCAATCCACCTAACCCACATATCTTTGGACTGTGGGAGGAAACCGGAGAACCCGGAGGAAACCCGCGCAGACACAGGGAGAGAATGTGTGAACTCCGCACAGTCACCCAAGCTGGGAATCGAACACAGGTTCCTGGTGCTATGGGGCAGCAGTGCTAATCACTGTGTCACTGGGCCGATCTGAATCACTGCAGTCTGGAGTTTGCGCCCTTGAAATTTCATTTCCAGGTGAATCTTTTCCAAGGATTTTTAGCTCTTTCAGGTCTGCAGTATTCTCTTGGAGATTTTCTGAGTGTTTACATTCTATCTGCTGCCACCATGTTTCGGAAGATACTCATGGGCAATCGAGAGAAACTACCAGCTACCACCATGTTATGTCTTGGGTTTGGAGTCTAGATCGGGTTTATTTAGGGGTTTGCCTGTTGATTCCAAGAATGATTCCATAGACCGTTATTCATAAATAACATTGTTGTTTATTTACGGATCAAGGTTGTATTTCTGCGTCCCAACAGATCTGTCTCTCAGTCAAGTGACATTGTGTCATAGCTATATCAGTAATTCCATCAGTATCAGGTACTCCTGGTGTCAACCCTTCATAGTAAACATGACTGAAAGCCAGCACAACAGAATTAATAGAAAAACTTAAGAAGACGTAGAGAGAAAAAAAGAGACTGACAATTATCATTCATTTCCACAACTGGCAATCTTCAAGATTTCTGCATATGTGGAATTTAAGTAAATTATGTCTATGGTCATTTGATCTTTTAAACACACAGCAGTAAAAGACTTCCTCCTTCAATGCATATTTACCCCCTTATGAAAAGGTTCATCTACAACAGAAGGCATCAGACAGGTACATAGAATTCAGATGGCTAAAGAGAACTGGTCAAATATCCGAACGCAGAAGATACTATCAAAGGAGAATTGGCTGGAAACACAAACTGCAAATCTGAGGAGAGGACTACACTTCAAATATGAATAATCCTAATCACAAATTCTCCATGCAATCTGTTTCAGCAGATATAAAGAAACGACTGTGTTACACAGTGAATTGTGCAATGTACTGTCTGCACAGCAATAACAGCATCCTTAATTATGTGGACTGACTTATCCTTTCCTTCTTGTTTTAGAGGTGCCACAACCACAGTATCAGCAAATTGGACCCTCTCACTAATGAACCTCACTACAGCACTCAACAAATCATGATTTCAAGCATGCAGCAGCCCAAAGAAACACACTCCAGGGAATTGCGGCAATTTCTAAAAAGGAACCAGAATGAATCACGCCTCGTGGGTATAGATCATACAGCAGTGGTGACAGAAGATGGCCTGATTACTCCTGAGCGAAGATATAACATTGCCAAGGGATGTGCCGAATCGCGTTGTGATCTGACTACTGACCAGTTATGAAATTTCAAAAGCGTCAACAGCTGCAGCAGTCACAAGCTTCTGGGTGAGCACAATGCAAGCAGTTGGTGAACAATCGAGTGATATTGTGCAGTGGCTTCTGGGCTCTACAAACACCAATTCAGCAACACGCAGCGTTAGTAGCATTTGCAGTGAGGGAAAACCTCAGGCCTGCAAAAGCAAGCCATGTGTAACATCTCCTATGAATGCTTCCACTGATGCTGCCGAGGAATCGAGATTTGTACTCAATGAATAATAAGTCAGCTTCAATATGCTGAGAGGCACTGCCTGCAGAACGCACAAGTGAAGGATTCATAGCCTCGTGGCCCTTTCATTTCTTTTCCAAGATAAAAAAAAACCAATGACTGCAGTGAGTTGTCCAGCAGAGACGTCGGGTAGAAGCTCAGGAGCAGTCTGGTAGCTGCCAAATCACCATTAGTTCCCCACTTGCAGCTACTTCAGTGTAATAGGTGACAGGTGAAAGCAGATAAGCCCCACAGCTAGTGAGATAGGGGCATCCAAAGAAGTCTCACCAACGTTGTTTTGACTGAATAAACAAGATATTCATGCTAAACTTGCAACTTAATGTGGAATAATTGGAATCCTTGCTGCCTTAAGATAGAAACTTCATGGGCATTCCCTGGAAACCATGCATTCATGTGCTTAAATGTTTCCATGCTGGTTACAAAATGTTTTGAGATTTATCAAGTGATACACCCTGCACAATTTTTCCCTTCAAGAATTTATCCGATTCCCCATTTAAAGTAACAATACTCTGGTTACCACCATAGATTTTTGCATATAAGTTGACCTGGCCTATGAGACGACTCAATTTTTTCGGCAGGACAACAACCTCACACCAGGAAGTGCAGTGGGAATTTACCCCCGGCACAGCCGGGAACCCTGACAGCAGCCAGTAGATTGCCTAATTGGAATGTAATCCTGACAGAGCTCGCAGAAATGCCTGCAGTGTCACTGCATCTCCAGCCTGTAGGTGGGCCCACTGCTGGGACCATTAAATTTCACCCTGTGTTTGTTTATAAAGCCAAGGATTATATCTGCTTTTTAAATAACCTTCCAAACCTGTCCTATCACTTGCAAAACTTCCTGTACGCACACTGCAAGATTACTCTGTTCCTTTAAAATTGCACCATCTAGCTTGTGGTTGTCACTTTACACTTCTCTCTGTTAAATTTCTTCTGTCACGTGCTTGCCCATTTCACCAATCTTTTATGACCCCGAGTTTTCTTTCCATTCTCCTCACTGCTTACTACATTTCCCAACCATCTGCAAGCTTTGAAATTAGGCCCTGTAAATCGAAATCCAGGTCTTCCCTTCAGCTCCAAATAACCTTGAAATCCATGGCCCCAGAACATCAGTCTGGCTGGAAGTTTACTAGTTCTCCAGGCTGTGACAGATTAGCAAGTTGAATTCGAGTATCCCTGATTAGAATTGACAGTCCTAAAACTCTGACTCGCCCCAATTGCTCTGCGGCTCACTAGACATAGGTCAATTGTAACTCCACAGGGAGGAAATGTGAGCACATGAGGGGAAAATGGATTTAAGAACTCAGTAATGACTCAAGTTGGCCAAAATAAGGACGTTGGAACAGAGCATTTGTGATCTTGGACTCTGCCAGCTCCAGATCTCATTGCAGCGATAGTCCAAATATGGAGAAAGGAGCAGAGCTGAGGTCAGTCTGAGTGTCCTTGAAACAAGGCAGCGATTGACAGAGTGTAATATCAAGGAGACCTACAAGGTCTACATGGAAATAGGGGCAACCTCACCACTGGTTGGAACACAAAGGGAGATGGTTGCAGTTGTTGGAGGCCAATCATATCAGTCCCAGAACATTACTGCACGAGGCGACACAGTGGCACAATGGTTAGCACCGCTGCCTCACAGCGCCAGGGGCCCGGGTTCAATGGGCTCTATGGGCTGAATGTCCTCCTTCTGCACTGTAGGGATTCTATGAGTTCCTCAGGACAATGTCCTCAATCCAACTATCTTCAACTGCTTCATCAATAGCATTGCCTTCAATGTAAAGTCAGAAGTGGGGATGTTTGCTGACGATTGCACAGTGCTCTGTTCTGTTCACTTTGCAACAGATAATAAAGTAGTCCTTGCCTGGATGTAACAAGGCCCGGACAACATTCAGGCTTAGGCTGATAAGCTGTAAGTAACACTTGTGCCACACAATTGACAGCAATGATCATCTCCAACAAGATACAGTCCAACCACCTCTTCTTGACATTTAAAAGTATTACAACTGTTGAATCCCTCACCATCAATATCATGGGGTCACCATTGACCAGAAAATTAACTGGCCCAGCCACATAAATAGTGTGGCTACAAGAGCACAAAGGAGGCTGGATACTTTGCAGTAATTGGCACTTTCTGCAGCCTACAAGCACTATTCCCCACTTGGCTGAATGAGTGCACTGCCAACAACACTTAAGAAACTCAACCTATCCAAGACAAAGCAACATCCTTGACTGGTACTCCATCCACCACCTTAAATATTCACTCTTTCCACTATCAGAACACTGTGACTGCAATGTATACAATCTACAAAATGCAAAGTTACAACTTGCCAAACCTTCTTCAACAGCACCTTCCAAATCCTCAACCTCTACCAGTTAGAAGAATAAAAGCAACATGTACATCATCACCTGCAAATCCCCCTCCATGTCACACACTATCCTAGCTTGGAAATACATCACTATTCCTTCATTGTCCCTGGGACACAATCCTAGGACTCTCCGAACTGATAGCACTGTGGGAGCAACTTAACTGCACAAATTATAGCAGTTCAAGAAGTTGGTTCAACACCACATTCTCAGTGGTAATTAGGGATTGGGAAATGTTGGCCTTTGCGGAAATACCCACATCCCACTAATTTCCCTGTTGGATATTTTAGTGACCATCTTATAATGATGGCCTCTAGTTAAGCTCTTCCCCACAAGAGGAAACATTCTCTCTGCATCCACTCTCTCAAAACCTTGCATAATTTTAAACTCCTCTATTGCGTCACCCTTCAACCTTCACTTATCAAAACAAAAGGGACCCAGCCTGTCAATCCTTTCCTGATATGTGTACTCATAGGATGGGAATAGAGGGATATGGTCCCCGGAAGGGTAGGGGGTTTTAGTTCAGTCAGGCAGCATGGTTGGTGCCGGCTTGGAGGGCCGAAGGGCCTGTTCCTGTGCTGTAATTTCCTTTGTTCATTGTTATGAGTTGTTCGTAAAGACTTGCGGTTAATATACTCAAGGTGACAAAGCCTACTTCATGGTGTGTGAAGCAGGATTCTTCAATCTGAAAATTTAGAAATTGTGTTTCTGATTCCAAAGTCCAAGCTGTTACTGTAAATTGTGATCAGCAGTGCTTCCAGTGCTGATCCTTGTAGAACTTCACTTCTCACCTTCTGCCACTCTTTGCTTCCTCTATTTTCTGTCTTGAAGCCACTTTTCCCCTGACTCCACATTCTCTGAACTTATAGTCTGTTATGGGAAATTCATAGAAAGTCTTCTAAAGATCCAAATAGATTACACCTACTGAATTACCATTGTTTGCTCTCTCTGTTATCCCCTCAAAAATTCAATGAAGTAAATCAAGCAAGTTACTCCCTTCTGAGATAAAAGCAAATTACTGCGGATGCTGAAATCTGAAGCCAAAAGAGAAAATGCTGGAAAATCTCAGCAGGTCTGGCAGCATCTGTAAGCACAGTAAGAAGTCTCACAACACCAGGTTAAAGTCCAACAGGTTTATTTGGTAGCAAATACCATAAGCTTTCGGAGCACTGCTCCTTCGTCAGATGATTTCCACTCCATCTGACGAAGGAGCAGTGCTCCGAAAGCTTATGGCATTTGCTACCAAATAAACCTGTTGGACTTTAACCTGGTGTTGTGAGACTTCTTACTGTGTTTACCCCAGTCCAACGTCGGCATCTCCACATCAGCATCTGTAAGGACAGAAAAGAGCTGATGTTTCAAGTCCAGATGACCCTTTGTCAAAGCCTTTGTCAACTCCCTTTTGAGATCCACGCTGACTATTCATTGCTATATTTTTTGTTCCTAGATCATCTTCTATTCTCTCCTTCAGCGGGGATTCCATAATTATTCCTAACACTAACAGTAAAGCTGATTCTTTTAAAATATGTGGAGCTAATCCACCATCGGGACCAGGGGTTTTATCCTCTTTGAGTTTATTTAGTTCCTTCAACACACCCCTTTTCTTATTTCAAATGTACTTATCTCATTTCCCACCTCACTAAGCAATGTTTTGTCTACCTGCTCCATTTATGGAATTCATTGCCACAGAAGGCTTATGGGGGCCAGGTGTTTTTAAGACAGAGATAGATAGATTCTTGATTGCTAAGGGGACCAAAGGTTCCATGGAAAAAGTGGGAGAATGGGGTTGAGAAACCTATCAGCTATGATTGAATGGCGGAGCAGTGTCGATGGGCCGAATGGCCTAATTCTGCTCCTATATCTTATGGTCTATCGCCATGAGAAATAGTGAAGCAAAATAGTTCAGCGGTAATGGTTTTTTTACTGAAGTGCTGGTTTCTCGGAAATGACAGACTTTTTCTCTGTCCAGGTTGTTCCCCACTGAGGTCAGGGTAGCATGTTGGTAATAAGCCTGCTACTTGAGGGTAGTGGTAGGTGCTGGTGGTCCTCTTAAAATGACTTTCCTAGACTGTTGGTCTGTCTCATCCTAGCACATGTGAGACTTTGCTGATGTGTCGATGCCACACAAGCAAAGTCATTCTCCACAATATCTCTGGCGCTACTCCCAAGATTGAGCTTTGTAAAAACAAAACAACTTACATTTATAAAGTGCCTCTGATGAGTTTTTAACAGATGAAAGCCAATGAAGTAATTTTGAAATGTAGTCACTGCAGTAATCGAAGGACACTTGGCAGGCCGTGTGCACAGCAAGATCCCACTAATAATAATAATGAGATAACTGACCAGGTAATACATTGGTGAGGGCACAAGGAAAACTCTCCTGTTCTCCCTCACATAGTAGGGGAGGAAGCCTCAGTTTAATATCTTGTCTAAAGGATGGTGATTTTAACTATGCAGCACTCCCCCAGTATTTATGTATATGCTCAAGCCTTAGGCATGGGACTTGACTCTCAACCTTCCGATTCAAAGGCAAGAATGGTACCACTGAGCCATGGTTAGCATCTAACTAACCAAATTTAAAGCATTTGCGTGTTACAAACTTTGAAACAGCGGTTCCTACAAGAAATTAGAATGTTGTAGTGAATTATTGCGAGAAAAACATATTCCAGCATTCTGGCAAATTATTGTGGTATCATGTTCAGCTCTTTCACGAGATGAGCAATTGTACTGAGTCACTGCAAGAAGCAGCGAGAGTTTTGGCAGAAACCTACGGTGAGAAATGTTGGCCAAAGCATTGAATCCCACTGGGATAGAAGGGAATCATGGTAAACTGGTGTGAGAAACTCAGACATTTTGAGTGACTTGAAAAACAAACAAGGCAGTGAATTCCTATGAGACGTAGGAATGCCACAACAAATCAAGACAAACAAGGACCTTAAAGCGAAATGTTGAGAGAAATGAATCAGAGGGAAGAAAAATATTGCTTAAAATGTACATGTGGTGAAAAGTCAATGTGAGAAATAATATTACAATGATTGCATTTGAGAAATTCTTTATCGCTATTCTGTTGTAAAAATAATGATGCAAAATCTGTAACAAATTATATCAATGTATCACTGGGATAACAATGCATGTGGGGCAACTCTCCATTCCAACATTGTTTTAAAAATGTAGACAACAATCTTTGAAAAATTATATGTCTATTTATATCCACCGATGCAGAGTATAGTTGGAATTCTCCAACCTCACGCGCAGCTGGGATTCTCCAGTCCTGCTGCAGTGAATGAAGATTTGGCTGAGTGCCAATTTCTCCATTCTCATGGCAGCATTACTCGGGCGTGCGAGACAGGAGAATTCCGCCCTATATACACCTGTAGATTCACATCTCCTCTATGAGGCATTTATTGGAATGCTGAAAATTTGCTGGGTTCACTCATTGTCCATCATTATGAATCATCACTTCATTAACGTAGTCAACTTGCCCTCTTTGCCCCTTTCTTGAAAATCAAAGGGGAGGAAACAGCGGCTTAGTTCTATCATACAAAATAATGAGGTCCCAGGTAAATTACAGATCTATGTGGAACCCCGACTGAGTTTTAGTCAGATGTGCTTACTAACTCAAAATTAATTTGAGATTGCACATATGGGGGTGAATTTTCCCGTTCCACCTGCCACGGGAATCGGAGCGGGTGAGGGGCAGACCATGGAAAGGTCAGTTTACCTTGGGCGGGATTTTCCGGTTTCGGGGCGAGCAGGGCCGGAAAATCCATGATCATAATTCGACATGTTGCTTTCAATATATTTCATGGCAAATTTGTACAGTTGAACCAAAATGTAACCAAGACACTGAATGGTATACAATAACAGCTGTCATGCACACAAATGCACAAACATGCACAATGTAACAACAAAACAATTTTAAATAATTTTCTTTTCTCCTAGGTTTCATTCCTGAAGAAATTATTTTTTGCAGCTGACATGCCTCTTTTTGTATTTACTATAATCAGATGTTGTATCATTGGTACTCATGGGCTCACTGCATGATTTTATAGACCAAAACAATCCTGCAAAATCATCAATCTTACAATATTTCCGAACACAAAAAGCTACAACAAACCTCAAAGGATTTAACAGCTTGGCTCATTCTAAATAAACTTGTGGTGACCTTTTCAATATCTAGGATCGAACGTTGAGCTATTAGCTTGATTACTCTGGACACTTCACCGTCTATACCTCTTTCCTAATCCATTTTCTGTAGAAAGAAGAGCTAACAAATAACTGTCAGTCTTCTCCTCCCCCCCACTTCACAATAAACGTATTCAGATTTACATTGTAAAAGCTTCCCTTCATTCTTTATTACACAAAAATAAGGTTCTTGATTGAAAAGAGGTCCAGATAAAAAAAACAGCAAAATCTATTGCTGGGTTGTGATGATAACACATTAGTAAACATAATAAAGACAGTGACCTTTCCAATGCAGTGAAGAGATGAACCAATGTCTCATTCTTTCGGATACAAAGCCAAGCTCCCACTTGAAGGAGCAATGCAGCCAAAATAATCTCCAGGGATTTTCACGGTTGAAGACAGAGGGTCAACTTTGATTCTGGCGAAATAAATTACCTATTATAGAAATCTAATCACATAGAGGGGTTCATTTTTACTTCTCCATAAACATCAATTTCTATTTCAAGCAGCAGCTGGATAGACCTGTGAACAATATGCAGGATACAAATGTGTAAATCAACAGAGGTTTGAACAGGCTATATCTTTCTGGTTTTAATTTAGGGTGTTTTAATCTCTTTCACACTTAATATGCTTCAGTTCTTCAAACAATTCATTAAGACTTTAATGGCAGCCTGTTTGTGTTATATTTTCAGAATAATCCAATTAGTGAGGTTTACTTTTAAATAGCACCTGGATAGCCACAAACAGGGCAGATGGCAAAGGCAGCCAGTAACACTCCGGTGAAAATTATTTTGTTATAGTATTCAACTAATGATCCACAAGTTGCACGCTCAAAATTTCAATGCTACAAGTTGTGGCAGGCACAGCGGTTAGCACTACTGCCTCACAGCGCCAGGGACCCGGGTCCGGTTCCTGGCTTGGGTGAGTGTCTCTGTGGAGTTTGCACGTTCTCCCCGTGTCTGCATAGGTTTCCTCCGGTTACTCTGGTTTCCTCCCGCAGTCCAAAGATGTGCAGGTTAGGTGCATTGGCCATGCTAAATTGCCCCTTAGTGCCCCAGGATGTGTAGGTTAGAGGGATTAGTGAGGTAAATGTGTGGAGCTGCGGGGATAGGGCCTGGGTGAGATTGTGGTCAGTGCAGATCCGATGGGCCGAATGGCCTCCTTCTGCACTGTCGGGATTGAATGATTCTGTTGTGAAATGGAGAGCTGCCATTTATTGCAGAAGCTCAACAGATTCACATACATATGAGAAAGGAAGGGAACATGTCACTTTCGCCCAGGTTGGCCAACATCTGTCTCCTATCCCCACAATTTGTGGTTGATGCTTTATGTCCTTTGAAGTGGTCTAGACTCAACATGACACCACCTTTACAACACTCAGTTGTAACAACCAGCAACATCTGGGGAATGGTGCCCAAGTTCAGAGAAGTGTCCCACACACCTCTTCCATCAAAAGTGCCAAATGGATGAACATATAGACCTCCTTCTAATGGTCCAATGTCTAGCTAATTCACCAATCTACATACTTAAACTGTGGCTGAGTACACTGGTCGCAACAAAGATTAAATGTTCTGACAGCATCGTACACGTTACATTGAAGACCTGTATGTGAGAATCAAAAGGTCCCCAAACCAAGCTATTTCAGTGCAACAATGACACTGGCATTTACCTGGCAAACTTATCGACAAAACTCCAGGACAAATTTAACCCAGTCAATTACTGGCCCACTAGCCTCCTAACAATCATCAGCAAAGTAATAGAAGGAGTCATCAATAGCCCCATTATGCAACACCAACAAACTGCAGATCTCATTACAGCCTTGATCCAGACATGGTCAAAGGCAGACATTACAACAAATAAATGCCAAGCAATGATCATATCCAAATGATATCCATCAAGAAATTACCTAACCAGCTTCTTCTGACTTTTAACACTGTCACCTATGCTGAGTTCCCACAATCAAAATCCCAGAGATTGACTATCGAGAAGAGCCTTAATTAAACCAGACATACCAACAACATGGCTACAAGAACAGGAATCTGGCTGGATATTTTGCAATAAATGGTTCACCTTAGTTCTTGATACCTTCCACTGCGTACACTGTTCAAAGAAATGTGTGATGAAATATTAACTACTTTTCTGGATGAATGCAATGTAAAAAATGTTCCAACATAATCTAGGACAATGTAATCCACTTGGTCGATACAGAACTGAATACGCAACCCCGATCACATCTTTTTCACCAGGATGTTGCCTGGTTTCGACGGTGTTGGCTATGAGGAGAGGTTAAATAAACTAGGATTGTTTTCACTGGAAAGACGGAGGCTGAGGGGAGACCTGATAAAGATCTGCAAAATTATGAGAAGCATAGACAGGGTGGACAATCAGAGGCTTTTTCCAAGGGTGGAAGTGTCAATTACAAGGGGGCACAGGTTCAAGGTGAGAGGGGGAAAGTTTAAGGGAGATGTGCAGGGGACGTTTTTCACGCAAAGAGTGGTGGGTACCTGGAACATGCTGCCAGAGGAGGTGGTGGAAGCAGGCACATTGGCAACATTTAAAAAGCATGTGGATGGGTACATGAATAGGGAGGGATGAGAGGGATATGGACCAAGTAAGGGCAGAAAGCTTTTTTTAAAGTTTAGCTCGGGCATAGCCAGAAATCGCTTGAACACCAGAATGAATTTAGAATCATAGAAATAAAAACCCTACAGTACAGAAAGAGGCCACTTGGCCCATCGAGTCTGCACCGACCACAATCCCGCCCAGGCCCTTCCCCCATATCCCCACACATTTACCCACTAATCCCTCTAACCTACGCATCTCAGGACACTAAGCGCAATTTTTAGCATGACCAATCAACCTAACCCGCACATCTTTGGACTGTGGGAGGAAACCGGAGCACCCGGAGGAAACCCACGCAGACACGAGGAGAATGTGCAAACTCCACACAGACAGTGACCCAAGCCGGGAATCGAACCCAGGTCCCTGGAGCTGTGAAGCCGCAGTGCTAACCACTGTGCTACCGTGCCGCCCCTCTTATTTATATCAGGATATTCTCTGGTGTCCACCATGACGGGTCACAAAACCGCACGCACACACGCACATTCATTCACACGCACATTCATTCACACACGCACACTTCTCCATGATGCTGGTGAGAAAACACACCAGTGTGGAACAAGTTGGAACAACATGGCGTGCAGATGCTTGGACTCACCTGAACAATATCTGGGGCTGCCTCTGGAGTTCGGTTTAGGGGCAGCCTGCAATCCTGGACCCTGAAACACCTTAGCAATGGGTCAGAGGAGCATCTGCAGGTGGACCTTCCAGTTTTGGTGTCCTGGTGGGGGGTCCATCTTCCAGCCTCAGAACATTCCTGGAGATCCATCTTCATTCTCAGGAGGTGGACCTTCTAGCTTCAGAGTGCTCCAGGAAATTTATCTTCATTTTCAGGCAGTCCACCTTCTTCAATGGTGGGTCTGTGATATTGGGCACCTTTTCAATTTGGCACCAAACACAAGGCAGCACTACGTGTTATCCAGACTTGCCCCGTCATTGAAAACATCCAGGTGCATAATTAATGAGGTCAGGGCTGGAGGATTTGGTATGATTTCCCACAATCCTCTGCAATGGGAAACACTCTATGTTCCCGCCCCACCATGACACTTCATCTCAAAATGGGAGAATTCCACCCCTACTTTTTCTGATGACTCCCACCTCTGTGACCTTTCCCAACAAAAGCAACAGCAATGGCTAAGTCACGGGAACATGATCAGCTACATATTTCCCTTGAAGTCACACATGATCTTGCCAATCGTTCATCCTTGCTGGGTCAAATTCCTGGAACTCCCTATCTAAGTAATGGCCAGGACTGCAGAAATTCAAGGAAAAGTTCCACAATCGCCTTTCCAGGGCAACTAGAGATTGGTGATCAATGTGACTTTGTCAGCATTGCCCAGAACCCGAAAACAGAATAAATGTATTTATTAGTCACAAGTAAGGTTTACATTAAACTCTAATGGAGTTACTGTGAAATTCCCCGAGTCGTCACACTCCGGCGCCTGTTCGGGTCAATGCACCTAACCAGCACGTCTTGCAGACTGTGGGAGGAAACCAGAGCACCCGGAGGAAACCCACGCAGACACGGGGAGAACATGCAAACTCTACACAGACAGTGACCCAAGCTGGGAATCGAACCCGGGTCCCTGGCGCTGTGAGGCAGCAGTGCTAACCACTGTGCCACCCAATAAAGCTCACATATGAGACCTCCCCATACTTCATGTCAGAACAGATGTTTAAATTTCTGGATCAAATGGTCTGAGGCATGTAGACTGAAAAATTAGTCCGTTGGACCATTTTCTTTTGTTCACAAGCAAGTAAGTCGCAATGAATGGACTTCTGCGTGACAAAAAATGTGTCCTCTTTTTATGGCTTTGCTGTCTCCCCAAAAACATATATTAGCTGAAGTTTTTCATGATGTTCTTTAGCATTAATGCTGTTGCAAAATAGGAGAGAATTTACCTGATAATTGGCAAACATATCAGACAATAACACCGACTTACAATGAGAAACAACCAGGCTTCAGAAATTAATAACATTCCAGTTGCCAGGAATTCAATTTCCAGCTTTGCAATTTCAGGGGAAATTTACTGACACAATCATGGCCTTATCGTGAACAAAGGGTCATGAATGAAGCCCAGTCCATCACTCAAACCAGCCTCCAACTCATTGACACTGTCTACACTTCCCATTGCCTCAGAAATGCAGCCAGACTAATTAAGAACCCCATACACTCCGGACATTCCCTCTTCCAACTTCTTCCGTCAGGAAAAAGATACAAAAGCCTGAGGCCACGTACGAACCAACTCAAGAACAGCTTCTTCCCTGCTGCCGTCAGACTTTTGAATGGACCTATCTCGCATTAAATTGATCTTTCTCTACACCCTAGCTATGACTGCAGCACTACATTCCGCACTCTCTCCTTTTCTTCTCTATGAATGGTATGCTTTCTCTGTATGGTGCGGAAGAAACAATACTTTTCACCGTGTACCAATACATATGACAATAGTAATCAAATTATCAATGCCAAGACCTTCAGCAAGTGATAATTCTGTGCATATTTCCCATCCCTTACTTGATAACATCTGGCAATAGAAACAAATCCATCTGATTCTTTGGAACAGTTGTTATTTGTAGCAATCATGCACATTTCAAAGGCTGCAAAAGACATCACCAGTTAAAAGGACCAAGTGTACTCAAAGCAATGCTATTATGTACGAGTCTGTGATAAACATGATTACTTACCATATTATACTTTATCCTATGAATGACAGGATCCTCACTGCACATCAATGGATTGATCTTGCTACATACCTGACTACAAGGGAACCCCATGCTATCTTCCTTAAATTTTCCTTCAGGCTGGATATTGTCATCTTATCAGTGGAAGAAGAGATTTGTTACAGCAAGTGGTTCTGTTATTGTTCAGAGAGGCATGTTCACGGCCACAGGGATATTTTACAAAAACAAAGCTGCAGTACTCAAGCAGCCAATTTCTCCATGTCTGGTAAGTGTAAAAAAATATCTGTAATCTGTGATGGAATGGCTCGTTACCTCAAAGCATTTGCTCTAATTATAAACACTTGGCTGCATCAGTCTGTACTGTTTATGAACCCTACATACTTGAACCCAGCAAGACGTCAACAAACATTCTAAAAGTATATTTAAGACATACCACAGGGAGTAGTTCAGACAATGCGCAGAATCGTCCGGTCCTGCCAGCAGTGAGAAGCGTGGCGGGCGGAGAACTTAATTTGGTGCGGAGCCAAGAATCAGCGTCCCAAATTTGGGATGGAACTGTGGGAATTCTGTCATCAGGATTTTAATAGTGGGTATAAGGCAGCTTCTCGATGGACAATGTCGGGAAGCCCTTTAGCATGTTTCAGCACGTCATGCATGCTCATTAAAAAGCCACCTCACAAGAAATGAGTTTCCCGCCTCCAAATTTAGTTCCCTGCCAGTGAGAAATTAGGATGTTCACTTTTACGACTGCACATAAATGACATGCACTTGGCGAGGTAGATTTTTTCCATGATTAACGGTGAATTGTCCTCTTTGGGGAACATCAGTCAATGCCAGCCTATACTCGAGTCCAGATGGCGGCAGTGCAAGTTGCTTGGAGGTTGACCAAGGAAGGGAGGAAGGGTCAATGGGAAAGGATGGAGCAGTGGCCGGGCCAAGGTGAAAGGGATAGTGTAGGTTTTATGGGTGTCCTTCAAATATGGTGCCCTGACCTTCAACCCCATGAAGTAATGGCAGGGACGGTGACTTTCTGCCCACCTTGGCCATGTGATTCTCCGCACTCCACAGGGATGCATCTGCAATCAGCTGATCAGCGCAAGATCACATGTGGTCAAGCGTACCGCTCCCCCAGTGAAAATCACCCCAACCTCTGCTGCTATCAAAGTTAGACTTCAGAACGGAAGATTCTGTCTAATGAGCAGCAACTCCAACATTCCATGCATGGGTCGTTAGTGATAGAAAAGGTTTATTTACCTTACCAGATTAGTCAAGATGAATGCACCGGTCAAAACAACAGGTTCTTGTTTGCCACCTATGAACCTCTCCCAGTGCTTGCATTATTTTGTATTCATTAAGGGATGTGGGCGTCGTTAACTGAACCAGCATTTATTGCCAGGCCAACCTTTATCGCCCAATCCTGAGGGCGTTTAAGAGTCAACCATCTTGCTGTGGATTTAGAGTCACGTGTAGTCCAGACCAAATAAGGAGGACAGATTTCATTCCCTAAAGGACATTAGTGAACCAAATGGGTATTTACGACAATAGATAATGATTTTGTGGTCATCAGTAGAATTTTAATTCCAGATTTTTATTGACTTCAAATTTCAACATCCGCTATGGTCAGATTTGAACCTGGGACCCCAGCATATTATCCTGGGTCTCTGCATTACTTGTCCAATGATAATACCATTATGCCATTGCCTCCCACTGAGCATAGTTCATGATGAATGACCATGAGGTAAATGATTACCTTGACCCTTCATCTGAGTGACCACAGAACCATAGAATCCCTATAGTGCAGAAGGAGGCCATTCAAGTCTGCACCGACTCTCCGAATGGGCCTCTTACCCAGGCCCCAGACAGTGCCAGAGGTTCTGCCAATAGGCACTGCCCGAGCTTTTTGACCTTTTCCCTCCTGGGGGCTGTACTTACCTGTGTGGCATTGTCAGGCCCCTGTTTGTCAGGACTTGTTGTCAACACTGCAGATGTGCGTCACAATGGCAGGGGAGGGGGCGGCGGTGGGGGGAATCCTAATGTGGGAGATAATAGAGCAGGAAAGCCCACTACTGATATTTAAATGTATGGTAATGGGGTTCCCAAACTTTCATGGCAGGAACCCTATTAAGTTATTGGTGCTTGCGGGGGATGGGGGGAAACAATTTGATCTGAAATCCCCCTTGGCACAAAAGCTATTTGGGGACTCCTGTCAAGTTCTCTGCCCTCCCCGCCTTGGGTTGGACAATCCTGGCCATTGTGTGTTTGGATTTTCAAAAGGCATCCGATAAGGTGCCACATAAAAGGTTACTACACAAGGTAAGAATTCACATTGTTGGGGCGGTTGAGTATGGATTAAATAGCTAACTAATAGGAAACAGTGATTCAGAATAAATTAATAATTTTCAGGTCGCCAAACTGTAACTGGTTAAATGTCACAGCGATCAGTGCTGGGGCCTCAACCAAACACAATCTTTATTAATGACTTAGATGAGGGGACCAACTTATTGTAGCCAAAGGTACCGATGATACAAAGGGAGCACAGTTGGAAAATAAGATATTCCCCTGATTAAGGCAGAGATGTGGATGAATTTATTTTCTCAGACGACCATGAGTCTATTGGAATTCTCATACACAGACTGGAGGCCGGGTCATTCAATATAGATTTTTGATTTACAAGAGAATCAAAGGTTGCAGAAAGGCATGGAGGGGAGCAGGTAGGAAAGTGGAATCAAGGCCACAATTAGCCATGAACTGAGTCTGCTGCGCCATGCAGTAGATGTGCTGAATGGCCTACTCCTGCCCTTATTTTGTGTGATTTCAATAGCTTGGGAAGCAGTGGGAGATTGCCAGGCAGCGCATTTAGGGAGCATTCAGGACATCAGATATCTTACTGCAAACGTCCAATAAGGTCATGAGTGGTTCAAAGCCAACAGAGCAACAACAATAATGGCAAATTCACATCATCAGTGATCGTGTGTCTCTAGAAACAAAGAGAAAGATTCCTCTTGATTAACTACCCCTGCACATTGTTAATAAATGTTTGGAAACACATCCTTTTCTTTTTTAAATGGTTGCTTCAGTATTTATTGCCCATCTCTAACTGCCCTTGCCATTTCAGAGTCGACCACATTGCTGTGGATCTGGAGTCACATGTAAGGTGCCACAGGAACTATTTTCCTCTCCAAAGGAGGATCAGTGAACCAGATGAGTTTTTATGACAACCATGGTCATCACTAGCCTTGTAGTTCAAGATTTTTACTGAATTCAAATTCCATCATCAGCCATGGTGAGATTTGAATCCAGGTCCCCAGAGCATTACCCTGGATTATTAGTCCAATGAAGACACTGCTACACCATTACCTTCCCAACTTGTCTTAGCATGATTCCATAGATTAGGTGACAGTATTGACAGACAATGGATGGAAGGGTGAAAATGTCTAGCAAAAGAACTTGAAAGGAAGTTTTCAAAGATCCAAGCAAAGATACGTAAAAATCTTTAAGTGGTTCAGTTAAAATACTGTCTTCACCAATGCAAAGGATTGCATGAGGAAGCGTACAAACAGTAAATCCCGGTATGAATCATGGAATGATATAGCACCAATGGAGGCCATTTGATCCATCATGTCTCTGTCAGTCCCACTCCCCTGCACCTTCCCCCAAATCCTGTAAATGTTTGACTCAAACTGGTCATATAAAAAGCAGAGTGTGTTACATCACTGTGGAAACACATCTAACATAGTACAGAGGTGGAAGCTGTCACTGTAATCAGCTCAGCATTATAACCATTCCAGGCCAACAGTAGAAATCAGATCCAATCAAGTTTGTTTGATGAGCGGCCAGTCTTGTTGGCCATATTTCAAAATGTTCAAAATATTTCAAAAACAATCCGCAATTGAAGGCACAAATGCAAGCTTGGATCTGGAACCTAAAACATGATGAGTCTTTTTTTCCAAGAGTAATGGCTTCGACAATCCAAACAAATGCCAAACATGCTCCTCTGATGGAATCCATTATTGCATGCACTTCAGAAACAAAAAATGCCAACACATTACAACATGTAACAATTTCTTGTAAATTTTGAAATGGAATAGGTTCCAAAAATTGCTTGGAGCGGAAGTTTTCCTAACCCAAATTTTCTGCTCTTGAGGCTCTTTGGAAATCCAGTGGTGGTTTGTGCTTGAAGAGGTTACTGAATTCTACAGGGGTGCAGATGCAATCCAACCAGTTGTGTCCATGCCTGGATCTGTTGGGGGCATTATATGGGTAGGGAGCAGGCCTGGGTAAAGGAAGGCTTCAGAAAGCTGACAATTGAATTCAACTGGCATGGGAAAGATTAGGGAGCACCAAAGATTTACCCCAGCTAACAGTGGCAATCCAGGCCCTGTTCAAAGGAATTACTCTTCCAGTGATCCTATAAACTCCAACGGAGATTACTGCTAGAAGATATTGGCATGCATACTCCTGGTGCAACTATCAAGATTGTTGCCAAACCACAACAACTTTGTTCTGTTTCAAACCTATTCTCCAGTGGTAGTTCCTCACTCTGGACCAGAGTTCACCTACCTTATCATGATGGCAGAAACAAGCCTCTTTCCCCATCCCATTCAGAGTGTTTTTATTACCCATCCAGTCAGTACTCCTGCAAACGGTATTCTCCAGAAGCCACACTGCTTGCAGGGATTGACCATCTTTGAAAAGGCATGGTGGTAATATCAGTAGACCAATAATCCAGAGGCCCAGACTAATTTTCTGGGGATACAAGGTTCAAATCTCACCATAGCAATTAGTGGGATTTGAATTCAATTCATAAAATCCAGAATTGAAGAGTTAGCCTCAGTAATGGTGACTATGAAATTATCATCAGTTATCATTGAAACCCAACTGGTTCACTTTAGGGAAGGAAATCTGCTGTCCTTGTCTGGCCCACATGTGACTCCAGTTCCACAGCAATATGGTTGATTCTTAACTTCCTTGTGAAATGGCCTAGCAAGCCACTCAGTGCAAGGGCAATTAAGGATGGGAGGCAGCAAATGCTGGCCTTGCTAGTAATGCCCACATCCTGTGAAAGAATAAACAAAACTCTGAAAATGTTCTACTGAAAATGTTCCTGTGCCCAAACCTACTCATTCTGTATTGAATAGTCACAGACAGTACGCTTCTTGACTGAGACTGCTTACCATTCTTCAGGTAGATTCTGGGTTCCAAGAATCAGATTGAATTTCAGGGTCTCCTGAATATTTCTCAAGAATTGTACCACCAATGCCAGTCCTGATGATGCTAGATCTTCTCCTCGGCATATCTCAGGCACTGCAATAAACCCTCTTTTCCACCTAAAAATACTCCCGGGGCAGCCAGGGTGAATGTTAATGCTCAGTTAACATTCTCCAAGCAATTGTGAAAGGCCTCCTTTCTTGTCCTTTCTGCAATTCGTTTCATCTTTTGACATCTCTCCTCCCTTTTCACTGCTCGACCTTACACTTGTCGCCCCTCCCCCCAACTTTTCCTTTCTTCTGAATCTTCCAATCCCTTCTTTGCCTCTCCCTCCATATCCTTTGTTTAAACCCTCTCTTTTTTTTTCACTCTCCCATACTTTATTCAGCATTAATGCTAAAGCAATGATGCATCTCAGAAAATTAACAGTTACACTAAAGAGTTGATGGGTAAGGATCCGAATGGGTAAGGATCCTAAAGAGTCATGCTGCTTTGAGCTTGTAAAGAGAGATTTACCAGTGAGAAAGGAGGCTTCCCATGTTAACTTTAGCAATTTGAATAGAATACATCAAAAAAATCTAAGCTATACTTTGGCACATTAACAATTGTCAGGGTCTCAAACCAGAAACCCAAAGTATATTATGAAGCCGGACTATATGCCAACAACGTTTCTATTTTGGCATAAATGTGAGGAAAGGATGTGAGGATAGGAGTAATTCCACGGACAAATTCGAGATCTTTTATAGTATTTAATAATACAGTTTAAATATAACTCTAACAAATGAAGCAGCTTAACCATTAATAGTTGAACAATATTTAAAAATGTAACGGAAACAACTTTACTTTCTAGCTTATGACTGTTCCATTTCCAAATAAGGCCCATTCATTCAAAAATCAAATCCCCTTTTAAATAAATGCAGTTAGCAAATCCAGGCATACTTGCTTCAACATTTGTCTTGAAGCTTTCAGAGAAAGATAGAGTTCCAGAAGTGTGCAAAATCCTTCTAATTTCAATGAGGCTTCAGCTGCAAACTGAACCACTTTCTACAAAAGCCTTTCTTCTCTGCTACAGACTCAAGTCTGCACATAAACCACATTGTCACATGACACTGTCAAGCACTCTAATCAGAAGTCCCAGGGGTACTTAAGAAACAAAAGTCCATTAACTCTACTTAACATAATGACTTGCAAGGTTAAAATAAGTAATTATCCTGCTCTCCTGGAGTCTGAACTGCATTTCCTCCAGACATACTGACTGCCTGTAGCATAAAGCTGATTTTTAAAATATTCTCCTCAAATACAATTAAAACAATTGCACTCCTAACATCACACAGTGCATCTAAAATTGATATTCTGCAAATTGCTGCTGTAAATTTTCTATTTTACATGCATTTATCAATGACACCTCTCTGACATGTTAAACTTGCACCTCTATTTCAATTCATATCATTGCATACTGGAACTTCATGTTCACAATGAACTGAGTTGAAACTTTCTGAACTCATTTCTCTTCAAAGTTTTAAAATCCACCAGAAAAGTGAGACTTTAATCTGATCTGTCGAGGTTAGAATTGAATCCAGGTCCAGGGACAGAACAGAAACATCCTATAGAATGAACAAAATCAAGTATTTTTTTCCGCTGGCTGCCAATGGGAGTAACAATATTGGTGAGAATACAGCATTGCTTCTTCTACTGGCAAGTGCAGGCAATCGTCCCCTCAAGCTTTAAAAGGAAACTGGAAGACATTGAATCCATTCTGCAATATATTAGTTTTAATCAGTCCAAAAGATGCCGCCAAAGACTTCCATTTGGTGGATGTTTAAATAGTGAATGGCATTATTTCATCATAGCTTCTGTAATTGGCCAAAATATTAAAGAACGAGTGGAAAGTAACATTGTTGGTTTGGGAAACTCCAAGTAATCTAAAGACAATCCCTATCTTTTTGTTTGAAAAGCATACTTCAATAGGTGCTTCAGGAGGTGGTGGTGTAGTGGTATTGTCACTTGCCTAATAATCCAGAAACCCAGGGTAATGCTCTGGGGATCCAGGTTCAAGTCCCACCAAGGCAGATGGTGAAATTTAAATTCAATAAAAATCTGGAATTAAAAGTCTAATGATGACCATGAAACCATTGCCGATTGTCAGAAAAAAAACCCCATCTGGTTTACTAATATCCTTTAGGGAAAGAAATCTGCCGCGGTTAGCTGGTCTGGCCTACATGTGACTCTAGATCCACAGCAATGTGGTTGACTCTTAAAATGCCTTCAGGGATGGGCAATAAATGCTGGACCCGCCAGCAATGCCCACTTCCCATGAATGAATAAAAAAAATAAATAGGAATGCAATAAATTCAAGTCAGACAAGTTACAAATATAAATCTGGTCACTTACAAAATAAATATTACTCTGGAAGGAAAATAGAAATCGTCATCGTTAGAAACAGAAGAATAATATAGGCTGTTCTAAACACACTGGCCCAATAAAGCTATGTGGTGAGTTGTAATAGATTTTTACTTTGATTCTTATATTCAACAGAGTTGGATCCTCCAAAGTTTTGGAGGTCAGCTCATCTCCATACCCACTGTATGATCCATTGGGTTTATGGCATGTACAATGGAATGGAGTTAAGGCACTTGAGACTGAAATCTCTCCAGAAAACAGCACGTCGGCCATCTGGCACTCCCCATGGAACATCATGCAAGTGACATGTAGGAGGCAGCACTGTGTTATTTCGCCACATGCTTCAAGTGATGCAACCACTGGCTGCTCCTTCCCAGAAACAAGCCACCGTGAGAGGAAGGTCACCACAGTTTTATAACCTTTCTGCAGCACAAGAGCAGTCAATCATCTCTGATATTGCCCGACTTGCAGCTAGAAGCAGCAGAAAGATATGTCTTGCCACTCAGGAGAATAACATTGGGCCATTTTACCCTAAACAGCCTGGTGGGGCACAGTGACAAGCACGGCTGCCTCACCGCGCCAGGGACCCAGGTTCGATTCCCAGCTTGGGTCACTGTCTGTGCGGAGTCTGCACGTTCTCCCTGTGGGTTTCCTCCAGGTGCTCCGGTTTCCTCCCACAGTCTAAAGGATGTGCTGGTTAGGTGCATTGGCCATGCTAAATTCCCCCTCAGTGTACCCAAACAGGAGTTGGATTGTGGCGACTCGGAGATTTTCACAGTAGCTTCATTGCAGTGTTATTGTGAGCCTATTTATGACACTAATAAATAAACTGATGGGACCTGATCATTGCTTGCTTTACACCTTGGGAGATCAGTCGGACTTTACGCCATTCTGCCCTCAAGCTGACAGGGATGGTTTTCCTGACCAAGCTGCCCGGTGGGGGGGTGGGGGGGAGAAGCTGATTCAGGTACAGGAGCATGATAATGATATGCTAGTGGATTTAAATGATGTTCCCAACATTAAATGTTGGGAAACGCTGATGGGGGAGGGGACAATCATGCCATGTGTTCAGGTCAATATGAAACCTGATTTGGCCGTTCTCCTGAGAATTTCCAGTCCTGTCACCGAACCCCGCACGACAAGATCAGGAGCGGAAATCTCGGCCTCTTCCCTATTTGCCAAACTAGAACATCGGCTAGAAATAACAACGTGAAATTGTCAACACACTTATTTATAAAAGAATGATTCTTAAAATAAACACACTTAGAAAATTAAGCTGCAGGCAAGCTTATTCCACCCTGAATTTATCGATGTTTTGGAATTTGAACTACGGTGACCTACTTTACTTGAATACTCTCATTGTTTTTGCTAATTACTCATTCAAACTGAAAATACTTGGGTAAATGATCTATCCATAATTATCAATTGAAAACAATTCTAAGTCAAGGGGAATAGAAATATGCAAGTTAATGAATGCGTGAGTTGGAGGAATTAAATGTGGGTGATGTCAACTGCGATGACATTGCCAGCTAACCTGCATGCAGTAAAATAATTTTACTATTAGCACAAAGGAGTTGGAAATAATTATAAGGTGTAAAACGTTTTGAAGTAAACCACTGATCATGCTGATTGTGTCTGAAGGAATCCTCTTTGTGATGATAATGACTGTGATTAATTTCACTTTGCATTATCGGAGGTTAGTGTCATCTGTTTGCAAGGTTCAGTAGCCGACCTGTCTCTTTTGCACCGTGGGAATGTTTTGATCCAATCATGAAACCAATGGCAATTTTATTAGATATTGCCGTTAGTAGCCTTGTGTTTCTCACTCTGAGTCTTGGTGTAGTCGTAGAGGATACCAGGCAACACAACAGGTTTTATTAGTGTGGTGTAAAAACTATAAAAGTTAATGACTGTTTAGGTGCGCTAACAATAATGTGCTCATTAAACTGTCTCGGCGGTCTTCCACACACACTTGTTTAATTCACAGATTCCCTGTGCCATTGCTCTTATTGAATTGGAGGGCAAGCTATTTTATAATAACAGAACAAATACGCCGTGTAATAAATTATTGCAGTATAGTTGACTACTGTCCAAGATCAACTTTACAAATGCGCAAATGAGTCATTGAACCTACTTGTTGCGAGCCCCATAACTGTCAGCACACTTCTTCGATGATATCTCACTTTCACTTTTCACTCTGAAGTTCTGAAGCAGGATTGTGTATTCATAAAATTTACCTCGAGTTTTGCCAAAACATGGGACATGCTATCTAAGCTTTTCAGTTTGCACTCAGCGGGATAGCTGGGAGGAAATTACCAAACTCTAACCTGGGGGTGGGGGGAAACAACATACTGTATGAAAAGAGAGTGCAGATTGGTTGGCAAGTGATCTCTGATTGGTGAAGTTGTTGTCATGCAGAATGCAGTATGGAACAGTTAATTGCACAGCTTTGTTCAAATTCAAACTCTCATTGATCAAAACACTGCCCTGAGGAATGAACCAGGGAATAGCTGCTCTTGAAGCTTTCAGTTGGATGAAAAAGGTACAAATTGCACATGTGCTCTCTGTCTGCAAAGGACAGTATGTGAACATATGTGGCTTCTAGCACATGCAAATTATTTTATCTTAAAATCTCTACTTTTTTTCAATGCTCTAGTTCCTTTTATGTCTCTTTCAACATTCTGGGGTTTACTATTGACCAGAAACGTAATTCAACTAGCCATATAAATACTGTGGCTACAAGAGCAGGTCAGAGACTAGGAATCCTGCAGAGAGTAACTCACCTCCTGACTCCCCAAAGCCTGTCCACCATCTACAAAGCACAGGTCAGGAGTGTGCTGGAATACCCTCCACTTGCCTGGATGGGTGCAGCCCCAACAACACTCAAGAAGCTTGGCACCAGTCAGGACAAAGCAGCCTGCTTGATTGGCACCGTATCCACAAACATTCACTCCCTCCACTACTGACGCATGGTGGTAGCATGTGTACCATATATAAGATGCACTGCAGGTCCTCACCAAGGCTCCTTTGACAGCACCTTTCAAACACACAACCGCTACCATCTAAAAGCACAAAGGCAGCAGATACCTGGGCACACCACCTTCTGTAAGTTTCCTCCAAAGCCACTCACCATCCTGACTTGGAAATATATCACTGTTCCTTCATTGCCATTGAGTGCAAATCCTGGAATTCCCTCCCTAACAGCACTGTTTCAAGAGGACAGCTCACTACCACCCTCTCAAGGGCAATTAGGGAGGGGTAGGCAATAAATGCTGATCTAGCCAATGAAGCCCATATCCCTTGAATGAATAAAAAAATCTTTGATCTTTATCTTCAATGTTTTCTTTCTATCTGTACAGCTGTCATATGTTCTTCGTGCTGTGCTGTCACTCCTTGTGCAATTTTCTCCTTTTCTCCATCTGTCTTCCCTCTCTTTGGGGCATTCCCAAGGTTTCATTGTGGCTCTCTCGCCTATTGCCTTATTGATGTGCTTATTATCTAAATTTCATCTTATTTAAAGTACATAGCAGATAGGGAAGTAAAAGAGATTGGATTGGAGATAGAGGCAGAGAAGACAATTGGAGAAATGGTAAATGGCTGAGAGAGAAGGTTACAGTGATAGTGAGGTCATGAGGGAAAGAGTGGGAAAGTGGCTATTGGCAGGTCGGAAGGGGAGTTTGTGTAAATATGAGGAGGTGGAGGGTTACGGGATAGCTGAGCGGAATGCTGGTGTTTGGGGAATCCAGTGCCCCGTAAGACAGAGGACAAGCGAATTGACCTCACAAAGACCATCGACACTGTCAACCATGAGGGACTACGGAATGTCCTCCTCTGTTTCAGCTGCTCCCAAAAGTCTGTCACCATCCTCCTCTACCTGCTCCACAAAGACGTTCAAGCTGTGATCCTGACCACTGACCCAATTTACATTCAGACTGGGGTCAAGCAAGGCTGTGTCATCACCCTGACACTCTTCGCAATCTTCCTTGCTGCAATGCTCTGTCTCACCCTTAGCAAGCTCTCCCACTGGAATGGAGCTAAATTACAGAACAAACAGAAATCTGTTTAACCTCCGCTGCCTGCAGGCCAGTTCTAAGATCATTCCATCCTCTGTCATTGAACTACAGTATGCAGATGATGCTTGCATCTGCACACACTCTGAGGCTGAACTCCAAGCCATCATCAATACCTTCACTAAGGTGTAGGAGAGCATGGGCCTTACACTAAACATCCATATGACAAAAGTCCTCTATCACCCTGCCCCCGCTACACAGCACTGCCCCCAGCTTATCAAAATCCACGTCGAGACCTTGGACACTTTCCCTACCTTGAGAACATACTGTCAACAAGGTCAGACATCAATGACAAGGTTCAACGCTGCCTTCAGTGTGCCAGCGCAGCCTTCGGTCATCTGAGGAGAGTGTATTTGAAGACCAGCATCTTAGACCCAGCGCCAAGCTCATGGACCACAGAGCCATAGTGATACCTGCCCTCGTATGTGGCTCGGAGACATGGATTATGTATAGAGGGTACCTTAAAACCCTGGAGATGTCCCACCAGTGCTGCCTCCACAAGGCTGTGAAAAGCCATCGGCAGGATAGGTGCACCAACATCAGTGTTCTCGTTCAGGTCGACATCCCCAGCAACGAAGCATTGATCACACTCGATCAGCTCCGCTGGGCAGGGCCACATTGTCTGCATGCCTGACAAAAGATTCCTGAAACAAGCCACTCTATTTCAATAAGGCAACCGAGCCCAGGAGGACAGAGGAAACATTTCAAGGATGTCCACTTGATAAAGTGCAACATCCCACCAACTCCTGGGAATCCCTGGCCAAGACTGTCCGAAGTGGAGGAAAGGCATCCAGGAAGGAGCTGAACACCTTGGGTTCCTTGCCAAGAGCAAGCTGAAACCAAATATCGACAGCAAAAGGAGCACTTGGCAACCTGGGCACCTCAGCCACTTGCTCCTCCAACCACCGTCTGCCCCATCTGTGACCGAGACTATAGGTCACGCATTGAACTCCTCATTCACCTGAGAACTCATTCTTTGTGTGGAAGCAAGTCATCCTCCACTCTGAGGGATTACCTAAGAAGGAGAACTATGCATGCAATTTAATTCCTTACCCTTTACATTGGCCATTGTTTCTTCGGTCATGCCTGAAGTAAGGTCAGTCATGGTCAATAAGAAGCAAATCATCCCATTGAAGTCTATCCTTTTACTACCCTAACTCTCCCAGCTCAACATTCTGAAATATCATAGAATCATAGAATCATAGAACCCTACAGTGCAGAAGGAGGCCATTCGGCCCATCGAGTCTGCACCGACCACAATCCCACCCAGGCCCTACCTCCCACATGTTTACCCGCTAAGCCCTCGAACCTACGCATCTCAGGATTCTAAGGGGCAATTTTTAACCTGGCCAATCAACCTAACCCGCACATCTTTGGACTGCATTCAACTTTCTACTGCATTCAAATTGATGCTGCTTTCCTGCCAGGTTACTTGAAACACGTATAAACTGTTGGATCTTCTTCCCAATCTAGGGCGTAAATTTACCTTAAACTATCTTGAAACCATATCCTCCAAACCGGAGAATCTAATTTAAATTGAATGTTTCAGATTGACCTAATTTTATGCCAATGTAATGTTTCATATACCACAAGAAAAGTTCCTCTTTGAATCTTTCTGTTGATGTCATTCACATTATCCATTATTCCTTTTGACCTCCGCTCTCAACATGTCTTACTTACTTGCTGTTAACCTTTACTGACTGTCTCTTGTATCCTGTACTACATTTCTTTTAGCATGCATTGGCACAAAACTGTATAGATGCAATGTGATTTTGTTAGCATTGCAACTGTGATAGGGAGTAAAAGACCAACTAGCCCATCAAGCCTGCCACAACTTCTTATGACATTAGCTATCTTATTTAGTTTCATTGCAAAATGTACTTCTACGCAAATATTTGGAGACTTTTAGCCGTTACAGTGAGATGTTGTGCATGCAATTATGAAAACAACTGCTGAAAAATTGAAAAAATGGAAACAACTGTCGTTAAAAACGGACCCCCAACGACTTTACAAACTGCTGTGAACATAAGATATTTGCTTCTATTTGGCACATGAAGTTATTTTGATTCTGACACATTGCGTTCAGCTATTAGATCATTCTGTGAACATTATTCCAACACAGTTGTTAAGGTTTGCACACAGCGAAATATATCAGAGCAGCATAGTTGTAACAACATGTGTTATTAATTCAATATTTTACAGGAAATACGTACTTGTGGTACAGCATATCTGCAGGGAGGTAAGGGTTATAATTCAATCTTAGGGTTCTGTTAAAACTCATAAAACCTTCAGTTATATTTTCATGAATTAGGTGAGCACCAGAAAATCCTGATTGAATTACAACTTTGTAAATTATTTTCTGCTATACATTACTTCATATAACATTACACTTTTGAGCAAATCTTGGCATTGATCCTGAGACTACCCCCATGTCCAGGGAATGACTGCTTCTCTGGACTTTTAACTTGCATGCTATGACACTGAAACCAATATCAAGGAGCAATGTGTAAAATATATACAGGAATTTATATCTTATTAAGAATATTTAATCAACGTTCTATTCATTAGATTGCAGCTTTGCAAGGCTCTGACTATATCAGGATATAAGCAAAATATAACTCAAATGCTGACATCGTAATATACAAGTACATAACTTACAAATAATAAATAGGAGCAAAATAACCTAGACCATCGATATGTACCCATTTTCTACAAAATCAAAATTAAGATCAAATATTTTTTCTCCTTAGCTGTCACCTCATAATTCTAGATTTTTTTTCCAAATTTAGTCCAGAGGGAAGATGAAGGAAGGTGGAAACTTTGAATGAAATTGGAAATAGTTACTGTTCAAAATTAAAATAAGTTGAGTTAAGGGCTCAAAAACTGGCTAATTGGACATCACAAGAAGTCTGTATATGCCAATATCCAAGTATTGTTTGCTAAGTACTACGCAATTGGAAATCCTAATTTAAACCAAATACTAGAAGGCTGAGATTCTGACAATCAAAATTTCATTTAGTAAATCAGTGATCAATAGGTCTTTTATCGAAGTCCAGAATGCTCAATCTTTATAAAGTAAGCAATTCCAAACAAATTGCACAAATACTGATGGGAACCAAACTGAAATACATTCTCAGTATAACATTTGATGCAAAAGTATATTTTTCATTATTTTGTTTGGGAACATACAACAGCAGACAACGACATATTGAATCCTTGAATGAAGACTCATTTCTACATTATTACTCAACTTAAAACACATCAGAATAAATGCTGTCACTTGTTACAAATCAAATTAATTCTTTGACTTTTCATTCTACGTTGACTGCATTGGCCATGGTATACTGGGAACAGCTACTAACAGGAAAATCTACAGAAGAGCAGTGGAGGAGGGGGGGAGCGGTGGGGAGGAAGGTGAGCAGGGGAATTCAAAAGGGAAATGGGGAGGTGCAAGCCCAGCATGTTCCCTCTATGGTGATAGGTAGGAATAACAAGCCCAGAGAACCATGTTGACCAGAAATATTCAGGATACAATGAGAAGGAAAAGACAGGCTTTTAAAAAGTACAAGGCGGGGAGCAAATCAGTGGAGGCATTAGTAAGGAATAGAAAGTGCAGAATGGAGCTTAAGAAAGCAATTAGGAAAGCAAAGAGGGGATATGAGAAAGCTCTGGCTGGTAAAAGTAGGGAAAATCCCAAGATATTCTATAAGTATATCAATGGGAAGAGGATAACCAGGGAAAGAGTAGGGCTCATTAGGGGTCAAGGGGGAAATCTCTGGGTTGAGCCAGAGGACAGTAATAGATTGTTGAATGAATACTTTACAGTTGTCTTCATCCAGGAGAATGAGGATGATGGTATGGAATTCAGGGAGAGAAACTGTGAGGTTCTTGAAAAATTGACATAGGGAAGGACAAGATATTGGAGGTGTTGGCAGCCTTAAAAGTGGATAAATCTCCAGGTCCAGATGAATTATGTCCTCGGCTGCTGTGAGAGGCAAGGGAGGAGATTGCTGAGCCTCTGACACAAATTTTCAATTCCTCTCTGGCCAGGGGGAGGTGCCAGATGTCTGGGCAACAGCTCATGTGGTTCCGCTATTTAAGAGCGGTTGTAGAAATAAACCAGGGAACTACAGACCAGTGAGTCTCATGTCAGTGGTAGGGAAACTATTGGAGAAACCTCTGAAAGAGAGCATCTATCTCCACTTGAAGAGGCCAAGCTTGATCAGGGATAGTCAGCTTGGCTTCGTCAGAGGGAGGTCATGCCCAACAAATTTGACTGAACTTTTTGAGGAGGTGACCAGATGTATAGACGAGGGTGGTGCTCTCAATGTAGTTTATATGGATTGCAGCAAAGCCTTTGATAAGGTCCCACATGGGAGACTTGTAAAGAAAGTAAATTCACATGGGATATCGGGTATTTGATGAGGTGGATTCAAAATTGGCTCAGTTGTAGAAGACAGAGGGCAATGACAGAAGGCTGCTTTAATGACTGGAAGCCATTGTCTGGTGACATACCACTGGGATCTGTGCTGGGCCCTCTATTATTCATAACTCATATAAATGACATTAATAACTATGTGGGGGGTAAGTTTGCGGATGACACAAAGATTGGCCAGGTGGTTAACAGTGAGGAGGAGTGTCTTGTGCTACAAGAAGATATAGGTCAAATGGGCGGATAAGTGGCACTTGGAAATTAATCCTGAAAAGTGTGAGGTATACACTTTGGAAGGAGCAATTTGACAAGGAATGAATAGTAGGACACTAAGAATTTATGTGGAACAGAGGGACCTTGGCGTGTTTGTCCACAGATCTCTGAAGGCAGAAGGGCATGTCAGTGGGGTGCTGAAAAAGGCAAATGGGACACTTGCCTTTATCAATTAAGGCATAGATTACAATAGCAGGGCAGTCATGTTGGAGCTGTACAGAACTTTGGTGAGGGCACAACTAGAGTACTGTGTGCAGTTTTGGTCACCACATTATAGGAAGGATCTGATTGCACTCTAGGGGGTGCAGAGGAAATTCACCAGGAAGTTATGAAGTGAGGTTTGGTAGCCTTGGGCTGTTTTCATTGGAGAAGGGAAGACTGAGAGGCAACCTGATCAAGGTGTACAAGATTATGAAGGACATGGACAGAATGGATAAGGAATAGCTATTCCCCTTAGTTGAAGGGCCAGTCATGAGGGACACAGGTTCAAGGTGAGGGGCAGGAGGTTTAGGGGCGATGTGAGGAAAAATGGTTTTACCCAGAGGGTAGTGATGGTCTGGAATGCACTGCCTGGGGGGCTGGTAGAGGCAGGTTGCCTGACATCCTTTAAAAAGTATCTGGATGAGCACTTGGCACATCAGAACATTCAGGGCTATGGGCCAAATACTGGCAGTTGGGATTAGGTGGGAGTCCAGGTGTTTCTAATGTGTCGGTGCGGATTTGATGGGCCGATAGGTCTGTTCCGCACCGTACGATTCTATGATTCTATTATCCTAACTGGTCAAGAAATAAATGTTATATTTCTGATATTTTGATAGAAACAATGGAGTTTGTTTATTTACTCGCCACATTTAATGCAATTAGCTCATTTCTAACATGTAAAAAATTCAAACTAAACATGTCAATTTAGAACTATGTTGTGGAAACAGATGCATACTTAGAAAAAGAGCATCAAACTCAACCAGTCGATGAAAATAAAACAGTACTTATAATCTGTAAGCCGTACCTTATTTTTCTCTCTTCAAAGACAGCTTTTTGCCATGCATCACTTTGATATGCATTTAATTTCTGCTGTAACACAAAAGCATGGAATATGATTTTAACTAAAACCTAGCACGTTCAGCCTGGGATTCAAAGACAGATTGCTACGTTTAACAAAAGCAAGTTAGTGTGGACGTTGGAAATCTAAAATAAAACCAGGAAACACTCAGCAGGTCAGGTAGCATCTGTGGAGAGAAAAAACAATTAAAGTTTCAGGTCAATGACCTTTCATCTCAACTGGAAGATGGTAGAGGTAGGCAGCTTTTAAGAAAATCAGGACAGGAAAAGCTGATGCTAAATAACTATTGAGGTGGTGGACTTGTCTCAGAGCCAGAAGCTCTGGGTTTGAATCTCACCCCAGGACTTGATGGTCAAGGATAGTTGCCAAAGTTTTACCGCCTCACCCGCCCGAGGCCAACGGAGAATGCCGTTCTGTGAGCCTCGCCCGCCCCGATTCTGGGGTGGATGTGCCAGTAAAATTCAGGCAGATGTGTTCATAAGGTGGCCAACAGGTTGAGTATTAATCTGAAAAATCCTCCCAACACACTAATGGCAGGCGGTAAGAGTGGGGGAGACTTCTGGTCAGCCATGCTCGGTGTGGAGTGTCGTCTCTGGCAACAGGCTAGGGACCTGTTCCAGGTAAAAACCCGCTATGCAAACTTGTTCTGCACCTTGTGCATCACCAGGTGCAGGAAGGAAAACAAAAATATAGAATCATAGAATCCCAGAGTGCAGAAGGAGGCCATTCGGCTCAATAGAGTCTGCACCGACCACAATCCCACCCAGGCCCTATCCACATAATCCATGCATTTACCCCAGCTAACCTCCCTGACACTAGGGTTAGTTTAGCATGGCCAATCCCCCTAACCTGCACATCTTTGGACCGTGGGAGGAAACTGGAGCACCTGGAGGAAACCCACGCAAACACGGGGAGAATGTGCAAACTCCACACAGTTAGTGACCCAAGCCGGGATTCGAACCCGGGACCCTGGCGCTGTGAATCAGCAGTGCTAACCACTGTGTCATCGCCTCCCCAAATACTGATTGAAAATTATCGATGTAAGTAAAATATTGCATAATACAAACAACAAACAGATCAGATTTGATGGATAAAGAAGGGCTTCCTGTGTGATGAAAAATGTGGATTAATTTGCCCACATTGCAGAATTATTTTGGTTTGCCATTCATATATCCATAGTAATATTAATTGTGCAATAATACTGCTTCTTGGAAGGAGGTGGGCACCACAGATGGAAACACAACAAGGACCATCACATTGGGTGGTGCACAATGAAGAACTGATGTACCAATGTATAACTGAAAACCGAAAAAAAACACTTACATTTATAACCAGGTAGGATAGCTAGTAAAACATGTTTAAAACATTCAGATTACAGATTAACATTATTCCCATGAAAAATTCAACATTTCGGAATTATTTTGTTTAGGGATTATCATAGGAAATATCTACATAAAGTAAAATCCTACAATCGCAACGTATGCAGTAAAATGTCAATGTATAGCAAACAAACTACACATTTCCATTTACAGATAATTTTATAAGACTGACCGTATGCATATAATTTACAAGTTAAAAAAATACTCAAACCAAACTTAATTAATGGAAAATGTGTCTCTTTTGTTCAGATTACTTCAAAATATAACACCTCTAAAAATACAAATAATAATCTGTTGGAACCCATAGATACAGGATTGAATACAACAACTTTCTGTTGTATCCAATTCAAACTTTCCATTTGAAATATTTATGGCTTAGCTAAATTTACAAATCAGGTTTTATCTTTTATGCTGCATTTTATTTCAGGAGAAAGTTACTAAAAAAATGTATATTACATTTTATGCATTAGGAATTCATGATTTATTCTTGTTTATCCTGAGGGAGACGCTTCGCATTATTGTTTTAATAAGCAATTATACCTAGAAATGGATTGCGGAATACAACCTAATTTAATCAGTTGGGAAAATAAATTGTGAAACAAATGTCCTTCACAAATAGTCTCAAATTATTATTTTATGATAGCAACAGCCTAAATTGCATTTACCACTTTTGTTGAGTGGTGATATTTTGTCAAAATGGTCACCCCTTAACGATTACTTCACTTGCACTGGTCAAATGCTTGACTTTCTTGGGGGATGCACTCCTCATACTAGAATCATAGAATCCTAGAATTCTACAGTGCAAAAGGAGACCGTTCGGCCCATCGAGTCTGCACCAACTATAATTTCACCCAGTCCCTATCCCCATTACCCCATGCTTTACCCTCGCTAGTCCTCCTGACACTAAGGAGCAATTTATCATGGTCAATGTGTCTAACCCACACATCTTGGGATACTCCATTTTATTTTATCCTATGATACGAAACTCCAACTCCTTCTACACATTGGTTATGAGGGAGCTTGAAAAAAAATTGAAGAGTCTTCACATGCCCGTGAATGGCCAGGGATTCAATAAACTGCTGAACTCTTGCACAGTGCCTTCATTTTAGAAAATAATTTCAGATTAACAGTAATGCAATTCTTTTATTGGGGGGAAATTAGCTTTTGAACTTATAGACTGGCAAAGAGAAATATCTTTTTGTCAAGATTGTGGGAAGCTCTGTTCACATAAATTAAAATTAGTCATGAAATATAGTATTGAAGATATTTATTATACATGTTAGGAATTGGCGTTGATTCTTGCAAGTACAGTGAAAATGACACAGGGATTTGTGTTTTTTTGGAGATATATATGTAACAGTCTAAAAAGAAACTCCATAAGATGGAGGAAAACAGATGATCTCTGAAGATGCCATATTCAATGTACCCTGCAAGAAACAATCTCAATTTTTATCATCTGATCTGCAATATCAATGGAGATGTTGCTTAGTTGGGTCCTGTACTTCCTACTTTGGCAGACCACAACAGCTACCTATCGAAGGAAGATTCACACAACTGTTAATAGCCTCAGGAAATATTTTGAACTGTTTTTCCTCCAGTGCTATATTTTTATGATGACAAACTGCTGCTCCAAATCAAAATGAATAACATCATAATGTTTTACTGTGCACCCTACAATAATTGAAGCAATCTAGGGAAGGTGCTTGAGAAGCAATTTAACATAATCTATGATGATTCAGTTTCTCAACAGTTTAAATGGATTAGGGTTCCACAGAACAGTTGAACACTTTTGCCAGTCACAACTCTAGTATATTAGTAATCATCGCAGAATTATGCTGCCTTCAAAGCAATATCTTAAATGCCTGAAGTGAAAATGCACCTGTTGTTTGATCATATTTTACTTGCGTGATACAGATAATCCCCAAACTATCAAGCAATGGTTCTCTCCCAGATCCAAACACAGAAATAAATATAATCTAATTTAATGAAAAATAATATCTTAAAGGAGAGTAGGGAATAGAAACCTTTTATCTTGGTAGCATCCAATAAAACTGGTATTCTCGATGTCGATGTATAAGTTGACCTTTGAAGCCATGAAAAATCTCTCCAAAGATGAGGAGTGACTTATACACAGGGTGCAAAAGTGAACCACGGCGTGGGCATGGGGAGGCTGCTATCATTACCATTCACCATGTGGGATCTGCTCAGTGTGGGTATGTCTTAACCACCTGTTCCGGGCTTTGATGCCAGCCTTTTAATTGATCACAAATGTACCCTTCAAGTAACCAGACCAAGTCACGGAGTTCTTTTAAACAGCTATTTTAATCAAGCTATAGCTCGGACCCTAGAAAATCACAGGTCACAGTCTGTAACTAGCCAGAGTGCAGAATTCAGAAGTACACAAGCAATTATAGTTCCAAATTTGATTACAAATAATTAGCAAATACCAATCACTTTTTAGGAATTATCGATAACCACTCAGTTATTGATTAAGATTACAGCATGCATACATTAGGGTATAGTGTCTAATTATAACTTCTGCATGTCATATCATCAAGCAATGATGGCTATGTCTCTGACCAATGGTATATCAATATCCCTTTCATTGTTCCTAGTTCTAATGGGCAAACATGAACTGCTGCACATTGTTCAATTAAATGGTCCTCGACTCTAACCTGGGTTTGCTTTAATCTAGATCTGCGGTTTGCACATAGCTTTCCTTGTGTGACTGAGACACAGCTTGCAGCTTATGCGATTTTTAAACTTGTGTGATTATTAACCCTTTCACCTCCTGCACATCTTGTCAATGCAGCTTGCATGCAGGCTTGATCACTTGCACTTGTTATAAGGTTACGAGTAAAATATTCAAGTGTGGGGTGCAAAATTGAGGCTGGCCACCAATAGTGTCTGAAAAGCGGACTGACTTATACGCTGAGTATCTCCAAAAACATGAATTTTGGGGTCAAAGAAATGGTCTTATACATTGGGTTGACTTGTATGCTGTAATCTACAGAAACAGTTCTGTCAGAAATGAAGTTGTCAGTTTAACTAGATTGTCAGTCTATTAAGATTAATACAATTATGCACATTATTCTGCACCTTGTTTAATGGACAACCACCGCCACACTTTGTTAATCCCACTTTTATTAATCTGACACTGTTGTCAGATTAATAATGGGGAGGTTAATAAACTGTGACACCGGCTGTCCATTAGCACTCTCGTGTCCCTCTGACTAAAAGTAGTCTATCTGTCATATTTCTGTCCTTGTCTTGTCAACTTCTCACATAATCCGCACAAAACAGGGCCACGTCAGAAGGTTTTTATATCTGTACATGGGTGTTGTGTGGGGAAGCCTTGTAGCCTTTTGCTGCCTTCCCTCAGATGTTGATGCTATTGTTGCTCTCAGGCAAGATGTGCATTTGCACAGGAGCTAGTGTGCCAAACACGAATAAATTAAAATCAAAGTAAATACCATCCTCCTTTATCCTTCTGTTTCCCCATTTAAAAAAATGGATGTAATTCTTTCTAAATCACTTTCCATATCAAAGTTAAAGTTTATTTATTAGTCACAAGTAGGCTTACATTAACACTGCAATGAAGTTACTGTGAAAATCCCCTAGTTGCCACTCTCCAGCGTCTGTTCGGGTACACCGAGGGAGAATTTAGCATGGCCAATGCCCCTAACTAGCACGTCTTTCGGACTGTGCGAGGGACTGGAGCACATGGAGGAAACCCACGCAGACACAGGGAGAACGTGCAGACTCCGCACAGACAGTGACCCAAGCCGGAAATTGAATCCAGGTCCCTGGCGCTGAGAGGCAGCAGTGCTAACCGCTGTGCCACTGTGCCATCAGTTATTTTTGTTAAGCAAATAATTATACAAAAGTGAAATATGTACCCGCACTGGAAAGATATTGGTTATTGGAAGGGATGTGATGCCTTTTCACATGTTGTGGCAGACAGTTAGTGTATATAGTGATCCAAAGAAGTGTGAGTAAAGTTGATTGGCTATGGTAAATTGCCTCTGAGTGTAGGGGGATTAGCAGGATAAATAAGTGGGATTATGGGGATAGGGCCTGGGTGAGATTGTTGCCGGTGCAGGCTCAATGGACCGAATGGCCTTCTGATGGGTCTACCTTGAATTATCCTTTCCTGGGTAACCGGAGGTAGACTGGCGCTTTTCAGGGCTGGAATGATGGCCTCAGGCCTGTTTATGAGTTTGTGTGACATAAAGAGCAAAATGATCTGATGAAAGCAGCCATTATCTCTCAGAATGCCCTTGATGTGCCCTATTTCAGCAGCAAGCTTGCATGGTGAGCAAATGGCTTGGGCCCCATTTACAAAGTTGCCAATAAAACCAATCTGAGAGTATGTGGGATTATAAAATGGTATGACAAGAAGCTTCAACGTGTCTCTTTTTTCAGCAATACTGAAGTGCTGTGCACTCAAAAGACCATAATGAACATACTTGTACTATTAAAGACCATCAGCACTATTTTAACCAGAAAGCTTTCCATTGAAAGAAATGGAGGCTCTGTTGGTGGAGATGAAGTGAGTGAGGGTGGTGGGAACCATGGTGCCTAAAGCAGGGGGTGGACAAACTCAAGGAGCTCCAGATCTTGAGGAGAGGGTGGCACTGCCAATGACCCAGTGAACACAAAGGAGGTAAACCCCCCCAATCCCCCCCACCCACCCCCAACCCCCCCCACCCACCCCCAACCCCCCCCACCCACCCCCAACCCCCCCCCACCCACCCCCATCCCCAATCGCCCCCCCATCCGCCCCCATCCCCACCCCCAATCCCCCCCCCCAATCCCCACCCCCAATCCCCCACCCACCCACCATCACCCCGCCCCCCCAACCTCCGGATACTGCCAGCAAACTCAGGAGACCTGTCAGACTTTAAACCTGGCTCCCTCCTTCATCTATTGTACAAAAAATTGTGGAGGGGCAGGAAGAGGCCATTAATTAGCCTCTTAAAAAACCTCATTGGTTCGAAGCCGGGTGGGCCACCCCAAGCCTCCCCTTTCAAGTGTGAAAATTGCAATGGTATTGGAGACAATAGGGTAAGTGCTGGGAAAGGTGCTGATGGCATCATCCACTGTCAACCTGCTCATGAGACAGAGTATAATTCTGCCCATGGCGTTAAAAAGATTAATTTGGTAATGGTATAATTACAGCTTCGACAGCAAAACCAAAAATAGAAGGACATGCTCCAAAGGGTTAAATGTCCAGACATTTTTAAAAAGGAAATAAAACAGACCTTACACATTTCCAAGAACATTGATTCCAATACACAGCTTGAAAAAAATAGCACAGTGGACAATCATTCATCTGAAACTCTATGCTCAAATGCAGATTTCATTAAGTTGCTGGAATTAAAGAATATGGGGATTGAATATTAAGGTACATCACCGAATAGAATATACTGTGCATTGGTGTACAAACATCATCAACAATAGCATTCAGCTCTGTAGATCAAATTCTCAGGGTTTGTAGAATGCATGTAATTTATTACACACATACAAATATATAATGGAGTGAATTTTCCGGTTCTGCCCAGTACGGGAATCATAGCCGGCGAGGGGCGGATAATGGAAAAGTCCGTTGACCTCGGGCAGGATTTTCCGATTTGGGGGCAAGCACAGCCGAAAAATCCAACCCAATATATGAATATATACACGTAAATAGCAAATAATGATATTTTCTAAAAATGAATTAAGTAACTAAATTAGTTAAGTAACTAATTCTAGGAATGTGAACTATTGGGCTGGGTCTTTCCGGAGTGGAGCATCACATAGCAAAAACCATTAAACCTTATAGAGCATCCCTTAACTCGAAAACATTTTGCACCATAATTTGCTGTAATGGTGAGGGTATAGGGCATCTGGGACCTCAGTGAATGCATGACCAACAGTGCATCTCTGTAACCAACGGGATTTAAACATGAAGAAAGAAATGACAGAATTGGAATTGCATCAGAAAGAAAAACAAAGGGAAAAAATGACTAGACTTTCTAAATTACATAATGGTAAAAACACCACAGGAGGCTGTTTTGCCTATGGCGTCTGTGTTGGGTCTCTGAAGGAGTAATTCACCTGCAGCATCAAAAGAAAAGGAAGACAGATTTCTTTCATTTTTAAAATCTCCAACAACAATTTACTACAAGTAGGAATGAGACTGAACCTTTTAAATTGTTCTCTTTGGGGTCGATTTGCATAAAATCAACAATTCCTATGTTGTCCTTGTGCTATTAATTACCAAACTTAACTTACTACAGTGAGGTTAATGAACAATATATGCAGCTCAAGAAAGTTATAAAAACTGGCGGGTAGGCTAAAGGGAAGATACAACTCTCAGTGCATCTCTCAATCTCTTGAACAAAAACAGAAACTGCTTGAAAATCTCAGCAGGTCTGGCAGCATCTATGGAGAGAGAATAGAGCCAATTCGCAGAATTTTAGATATTGCCCACCCGAGGCTCGTAAGATCCTGCCCATGACCAACAGAATTCTGCGAGCATCGCCCGTCCCAATTCCGGTAAAGTTCCGGCTAATGTTTTGATTCCAGATGACCCTTCGTCAGAGCTAAGAGCAAAGAAAATCAGGAAAGATTTATACTATGGAGGGGAGAGGACGGGGGTTGGGGGGGGGGGTGTGGCGGAGCTGTAATAGGACAAAGGGAATGTAAATAGGGATGAAGAAGGCTGAGAGAGGTGATAAAAGTGTCCATTAAGTGATCAGAATGTGTAAATGGTAGAACAGAGGTACAGATTGTTCAGGCAGTTGGCCTGAAGGGGGAGGGGGAGAATGGCAAGGAGGAGAGCGGCAATGGAGAAGTGGAAAAATGGAAGTGAGAAAGAAGGATGATAAATTGGATGAATGAGATGAAAAGAAGAAACAGAATGAAATAAACAAAATAAATGGAAATGGGGTGATGGTGGAGGGGAGAGTTCATGCTCTGAAGTTGTTGAACTCAATGTTCAGTCCGGAAGGCTGTAAAAGTGCCCAGTCGGAAGATGAGATGCTGTTCCCCCTGTTTGCACTGGGGTTCACTAGAACATAATCGCCTGAATTTGCTGGCCGATTTACACATCGGAAACATGCTGTTGTTTTCCGTAACGGTTAAATAAATGCTGTCTGCAATAAAATGCTAAATCTTGACATTGTTTGTGTGAACAAAATAATTTTATGATATTTACATGATGGCGGAGAGTCATGTTTCACATGGAAATACAATCCTATTTACAAAGCATGATAGTTTTGTGAGATAAGTATGATAAGTAACATCCTTAGAGTATACATTTGGCATCCAATGATTCAAATAAGGGTGAAATCATAACATTATGCACTTTGCAATAAAATCTTGATTTGTTATTTCTTATTACAGTACTTGTTCTATCCTCACTTTATACCATTACACTTTCTATAGCTCAATAAATCTTAATTTTCCAAGTTGGCACGCTGGTTAGTCTTGGAATCCTTTTCTTGTTTCACTCAGTGGTGATGGCCACCCGTTGATTACCCTGTGAAATTATCCATGCCAGTCACTGTAAACTGATGAAGCATTTAGTGTACAACATGCAAAGCCAACTCGTAACACAGATGGAACACATGGTCACATATGCAAGAATCAATTAATGGGAAGTGTTTCCCAATAGGGGTATTTGGAATATGACACTCTCATATCTTAATCAGCATTGGATTGGGTTTCGAGGCTTTGGTTTATTAAAAAACACACATACGAACAATGTGGTAACGCATCACGGGTTCACAACTATCAGAAAGCAAAACACAAATATCCTTAAGGACAACACCATGATCACAAAATATATCACAGTCCTGAAGTGAACATCACTGATAGAACATTTAACTAGCATCCAAAGCTTACTTCCATGATCCAGCTTTTAAAAAATGAGTATTAATTGCATACTGAGAATTGAAAGGTGCAAGTTAAGCGAGGCGATGGCCTAGTGGTATTATCATGAGACAATTAATCCAGAAATTCAGCTAACGTTCTGGGGACCCGGGTTTGAATCCCGCCATGGCAGATGGTGAAATTTGAATTAAATTTTTTTTAAAAATCTGGAATTAAGAATCTACTGATGACCATGAAACCATTGTCGATTGTCGGAAAAACCCATCTGGTTCACTAATGTCCTTTCAGGAAGGAAATCTGCCACCCTTACCTGGTCTGGCCTACATGTGACTCCAGAGACACAACAATGTGGTGGACTCTCAACTGCTCTCTGAAATGGCCTAGCTAGCCACTCAGTTCAAGGGCAACTAGAGATGGGCAATAAATGCTAGTCCGCCAGTGATGCCCAAGTCCCACAAATGAGTTAAAAAGAGACTACTTGTCAGAATGGTGGCTGCTACAGATGTTGGAGTGTTTGAAAGAGCCTTAGTCCAACTTATGTACAATATGGTTTGGAATCACTGCAGTCTGTGATGGAGGACTTAGTGACCTCTAATAAAACTGCAATGAGACCAACTAGTCTCAGGCAGACAATGCACTGTGCAGGCACTGCCAACGAGGCTGGGCATTCTCTGGCTGTACCATTTCCTGCAGCTTGTTGACCTTAAAGGAAAATATTTCTGGAGCGGGGGAGGCGTTGGAGGTGGGTGGGGGGGGGTTTGGTGGTTCCAAGCCATCAAGAACTTGTACGTTCTACAGAAAATTTTTTGAAATCAATCATCAAGTACAAAAATCATTAAAAATAACAACACAGGTTATAAGAAAAGTTAAATTGAAAAGCAGAGAAGTAATGTTAAGCTTGTATCGAACCATGGCTCGACCGCACTCAGAGGATTGTGCAGAGTTCTGTGGTCCACACACTGGTTACAACCTCAATGCAGTAAATTTTGCAAAGAAATTCATCTCCTGGTTATTACTAAAATAATTGTGCCACAAGATTTCACATTTTAAACAAAAATGTTTATCATACAAGAGTTAAAAGAAGTAATATTAATTTAACTCTTTCATAAAACCTATACCTTTACAGCTGAAAAAACCCTCAACAGCACACTTATTGTTCTACTTTTATTTCTTCCCAAGAGTTTTCCTATACTTTAAAGGATCTTAAGAAGTCTTTCACTTTTCCTGTGACCAAACCAAAATGTTCTACGGTGCTCAAATTCACTTTGATTTTTCTCAGTAATCCTGCAAATCTCCTAGGTATGAAATTTATTGAGGGTCCTTCTTCTAGCATCCAGCTAGAACTCTCCCTCATCACATCTTGATTGTTGGCAAAGGCAAAATACTGCGGATGCTGGAATCTGAAACAAAAACAGAAAATGCTGGAGAAACTCAGCAGGTCTGATAGCATCTGTGGAGAGAGAATAGAGCCAAATTTTCGAGTCAGGGTGACTCTTCTTCATTTGTTGACATCCCAGCACAGGCATGGGTCTCACTGCATTCTTGCTTATTGACTCGAAATCCGGAAACACCATTGGTTTCTGATCACCCTTTGCTTCTGGTTCCAGCTGCTTTAAAGCTCCTGCCAGATTCTTTCTCTCTGTCTGTCTCAAAGCTGCTCCCAGGCTGGCTTGCAGTTTCTGTCAGAAATCACACGGTTAAACCCAAAACAACAACAAAACTCCCTGCAATCTATATTCCCTTGGCAACTTGAATGTTCACCACATGGACTGCAATAATTCAAGAAGGCAATTCATCACCAATTAGTAATGGGCAATAAATTTTGGCCTAGTCAGTGATGCCCACATTCCGTGGGTGAATGAAAGAAAACTCAATGCTTGTGTCCCATCCTGTGGCCTTCTTAAAGCAAGATACCTTTTTGGATGGTTCTGATTCTATCTGGTTTAGTCAAGAGCTTTGTCAATAAACATAATTCAGGGTCTTACGATGTACAGTACATGGGAACCAGGTGCAATTTTAAAAGCAAGTAATAAATCCTGATCAATATTCTGGTGTATGTGGTCCCACAACTTAATTTTGTGGGACCAGAAGTACCAAGAGACCTCATTCATGCCCCACAGGAGAGAGTCTGGGCTCCGTCAGCCAAGGCTCCCGGCTTCTTCCCACCTATAAAACCCTCTCGAAGCCTCCCACCACAACCTGCATGAGTAGCAGCTTTTGGGCCACCCTGATCTCAGGTGCAAAGCAGGTGGGCTACCTGTGGGCACATGTTTCAGGTGGGCAATTGGTTGGGAGAAGCAAATGAGACCAGGCTGTTAAAATAGGCCAGGCTTTGCACTGCAACTTCTGGGTTAAATCCCTGGTCCAGGTGTCATAGAATCCTACAGTGCAGAAGGAGGCCATTCGGCCCATCGGGTCTGCACTGACCACAATCCCAGCCAGGCCCTATTCCCATAACCCCATGGATTTACCCTAGCTAGTCCCCCTGTCGCTGAGGGGCAATTTAGCATGGCCAATCCACCTGACCCATGCACATCTTTGGACTGTGGGAGGAAACCAGAACACCCGGGGGGAACACACGCAGACACAAGGAGGAAGCGCAAACTTCACATAGACAGTGACCCAACCGGGAATTGAACCCGGGTCCCTGGTGCTGTGAGGCAGTAATGCCAACCACTGTGCCACCGTGTCCTTCTGGCATCTCACCTGGCAGCTAAAATTGTTGCTATAATATTGATTAAACCGTGATATCATGCAGGTTTAAATGAGGGAAAGGCAAATTTAGGAATTCTTTCAAAAAAGAAAAATGGTCATTATGTTGAAGGGGCCTCTGTGCAGGATAATGGAACTTTGGAATTGTTCAAGTAACAGTTGGATGTAATAGGGGATAATAGATATTTTTTTCCTGGTTATTGCGTTCACTTTGGACAAATGGCTGCAGCCATTGTGAAAACACCAATGATAATCTCTCCAGAGGCAGTGAGTTAGACTAAGTGCAGACCACAATGGAAACAGCTGTCAAAGATGCAACATCTGGAGCTGAATTGTGCTGTTGCCTTGCAAATACAATTATGTACATACATTAAACACAAACTGACCAAATTAAATGGGCCCTCAAGAACAGCCTAGATGGTCGAGCGCGCCATTCCTAGCGAGAAAATCAAACCAGTTTGAATTCTAGCCTCCAGCAACTACTGCCCAGCCCTTTCGGCATTCAAAACAAAAGAGGAATTAAATCCAACTCTTCCATCCACCACTTTATAGACCGACCTGCCCAGGTAGGTGATCCGATGAAAGGAAAAATACAGAGAAGGATAAACTGGAACACTCTAACTACTTAGAATGAATAGTATTTGCATCTTTTAAGAAAATGAATGAGCAAAACCTCCACAGGGAAACTGTAGATAAAGAATTTACCAAGTGGCAGTAGTCTTCAATAACCAATTAATCTTGGCTGTTAATGCATCAACCTCTGTTTGATACTATCCTGCACATGCTTTAGTAATGTATAACTAATAATCTTTGAATTTTTATTCATCTAAATGTAGTTCACTTAACATTTTTTTTAACTTAATATTTACACATTATATATTGTATCGACTTAAAAAGTGCTGAATAGTTTGAGGAATCATTTCCTGTCACTTCCTGATGCAGGCTCAACATCTTATCATCGCCCGCTGCGACAATATAAAGCCTCATTTAATCAAGATCCATTTAACACTGAATCACACTAACAGGATTACTTATCCAAGGCTAATTCCACATTAGCTGAAGTGCTGTATCCACGGAGAGTAATCTCCCTGTAACTATGGTGGGTCCACAGGCAGGTTAGCTGTGTGTTGATTGTCGGAGAAAAGGGCCAGTCTGTATTTTCTGTGCTGTCAGCTCAAGTGGGAATGGTGGGAAATATTTTCTCACACTTCTCTTGCATGTGCGACCCAACTTGGTACCCCCCCCCCTCCCGCAGCCCCAGTATTCCCCCCATCCCCCCCAACACCCCCAGTAACCCCCCAACCCCCCCCCTCCCCGCAGCCCCATTGCCCAAATATAATTGCACAAATAGTATCTTCAACCTAGATATACAGATTATAAAATAAGAACAAACATTGAAAGGTGAGGTGCTGACAGATATTGTCATGAAGCTCAATGGAAGCTTCCGCCCCCCATTTTTCAATTAGTCACTTTATCGTCAACTGCACTCAACTTTGAGGTTCACAATTTCAGATCATGACCATCGCTCCAATTTTTAAAAAATAACAGTTATTGATGGTGGCAATGATTCTGGTCGTGCCAGTCACACCTTCTCTCGACCCCATCTTTGTTTCTTCTCCTATTATCACCTTTTTTCTCATGCACCATCATTCCTTTTTTTTTCCATTTAATCTCTCCGGCTATCCACCCTAGCCCAGGCCTTTCCTTTCCTTCTTCCTTCTCCTCCTCACATTCGCCACCCCTGCATTTGCTTAAGACCAGTTTCATCCCTACCGATTTCCAATTCCTGGAAGGGGGGAGGGGGCACTGCAGTCCCCGGGTGGTTGGGAAATGGCAGGCCAGTGCCCTAGCACAGCCCCCTGGCATTCTGGCAGTGCCAATCTGACAGTGCCAAGGTTGGCACTGGCAAGGTAGGGAGTCTGGGGGGTGCTGAAGGGCGACCTGGTGAATGGGTCCCGATGCCAGTGATTAATGTCGGGGGGGCGGGGCGGGGGGTTCATGCTGGCGATCTAGTTGAGGCAGTACCAGTGTTTTATTCAGGTTCAACATACCTTCCTTGTCTTTGTACCTTGTGCTGCTATTTATAAAGCCCAAGATCCCATAGGTTTCAATCATCCAGTTCTCAACGTGCCCTGCCATCTTCAATAACTTGTGCACAGATACCCCAGATCTCTCGGTTCCCAATGCAACTGATTAACTGTTCAATTACTTGTTATGATGTTTGTGGGATCTTGCTATGTATAATATTTGTTACCACATTCACCTTGCAGCAATAGTGACCATAAAAATAATTAATTAGCTGTTTAGTGTTCTGGGGCATCCTGTGGATGCATTTTTCTCCCTCTTGTGGACACAGTTGAACAAAAGGATAGTATGAGATTTTTTTTTAAATTTGCAAGTATATTGGCATCAAAGCAATGACGATATTTTGTGCCATCTGGAAAACTAACATTTTAACTAACATGTAAAATTCTATGATTCTATGGGTCACTGTCTGTGTGGAGTTTGCACATTCTCCCCTTGTCTGCATGGGTTCTTCCGGGTGCTCCGGTTTCCTCCCAGTCCAAAGATTCAATGCCCTGCTAAATTGCCCCAAGATGTGTAGGCTCAGGGGATTAGTGGGGGAAATACATGATGTTATGAGGATAGGGCCTGGGTGGGATTATTGTCAAAGAGTTGGTGCATGTTCGATGGGTCAAATGGCCTCCTTCTGCACTGTAGGGTTTCTATGATTCTATGAACTATGTTCAGTGCCTCTGGAATTTGATGCTGTTCAACAGACCTTTCTCCCAATACCATGCATTTGGAAATTCAGCCTATCGTCTTTAAGAATAATGTTCATTGTTAGAGAAACATTTGAGAGTGGAATTTCCTTTCTCTGTAATAATTCATTGTGGTGATGCTGGGAACAGCAGGGGGTGTGGTTGGAGGTGGGCTGGTGTGCTGCAGTGTGCTGTGGTGGATGGCTGGTGAGGACAGAGAAAACAATTCCAGTCCAAAGGGACAAACCACAATATATGTTAATAACTCCCTTGCTTGCTACGGAATAGTGATTGTCAGTTACACAAAATGGCCCATCTAACCCTCAAGGTGTTCAGGTGGGGGAGGGGTCGAGTGGGGAGGGGGTGGGGGGGCGAGTGAGGAGGCGGTGGGAGGGCGAGTGAGGAGGCGGTGGGGGGGGCGAGTGAGGAGGGGGTGAGGGGGGGAGTGAGGAGGGGGCAGGGAGGGGGGTGAAGAGGGGGCGGGGTGGCGAGTGAGGAGGGGGCAGGGGGGTGAGTGGGGAGGGGGCGGGGGGCGAGTGGGGAGGGGGCGGGGTGGCAAGTGGGGAGGGGGCAGGGGGCGAGTGGGGAGGGGGCGGGGGCGAGTGGGGTGGGGGCGGGGGTGAGTGGGGAGGGGGCGGGGGGTGAGTGGGGAGGGGGCGGGGGCTGAGTGGGGAGGGGGCGGGGGCGAGTGGGGAGGGGGCGGGGGGCGAGTGGGGAGGGGCGGGGGCGAGTGGGGAGGGGGTGGGGGTGAGTGGGGAGGGGCGGGGGGGTGGGTGGGGAGGGGGCGGGGGGCGAGTGGGGATGGGACGGCGGGGGCGAGTGGAGCGGGGGTGGGGGGCGAGTGGAGCGGGGGTGGGGGGAAAGTGGAGCGGGGGTGGGGGGAAAGTGGAGCGGGGGTGGGGGGCAAGTGGAGCGGGGGTGGGGGGCAAGTGGAGCAGGGGTGGGGGGCAAGTGGAGCGGGGGTGGGGGGCAAGTGGAGCGGGGGGTGGGGGGGCAAGTGGAGCGGGGGTGGGGGGCAAGTGGAGCGGGGGT